>NC_060278.1:70891222-71168386 GCF_021613505.1 Equus quagga
TCTATCTATCTATCTATCTATCTATCTATCTATCTATCTATCTATCTGTCTGTCTGTCTATCCATCCATCTATCTTTCTATCTATCTATCATCTATCTATCTATCTATGTATCTTTGCCTTGTTCAAACACCCTACCCCCAACAAAAATAAGGCAGGGGGAAAGGTCTAAGAGAATTTCGAAAGGATGGCTCCACATTTGGATGCAAAATACGAGAGTAGTGATGCCATTCAAAAATGTGGTCCACAGACCAGCAGCTTCATCATCACCTGGGAGCTTGAAAGAAGTGTAGATTCCCAGGCCCAACAAGACTTATTGTATCAGAATCTCTGGAGGTAGGGTCCAGGAATCTGTGTTTTAACAAACACTCTAATTCTTAAACACACCTAAGCCAGAGCCGCTGTACAGAGTTGACAGTATATCAATTATGCTTATGGTTAGTTTGACCTTAAACTATTAGAAAACTATTAGAAAAGAGCAAGTTCTCTATTCCCATTTTGTGTTATTTTTCACTCAAGAAGAGCCAAATTGGAAAGTTTGTTGGACATGAATTTTATATCTCCTCCATTTCCAAGAAGTATTGGTTGCATACTTACCTTAATAATTATTTTTTTCAGACCAGAAAATAGGAACCAACTCTTGCTCTTCCTTCAATCCCTCCTCTTTCTCTTCCTCCTTTCGTCCCATCTCTTTCATTTCTTTCTCCTTCTCGCCTCCCTTCCTTCATTTCCCTAACGCCTTTAATTCCTTTTCTTCTTCTCTCCCAGAGTTGCATAACTATTCCACCGGCACTTACTTTGGCCACAGTAACTAGACTTACTTGAATTAAATTCCAGTTGTGCAACCAACAGAGACTGACATTAAAAAGGGATGGGTCATGATAATAAAAATGCTGCCTAATTTAGCATGGATTATAGAAGGGATAACTTTATGGTAATTTTCAACTAAAACATGGAAAGATATTGGAGCTTCTCCTTTCTCTGGGGAGCTATTAAGACAAGCCTGAATTTCTCAACATAGTTTGGAGAAATGATGTCAAGAGGTAATGTATTCGTTTCCTATTGCTGGTGTAACAAATTATCAAAGACTCAGTGTCTTAACATAACACAAATTTATTATCTTACAGTTCTGGAGACCAGAAATCTGAAATGGATCTTACGGGGCTAAAATCAAGGTATCGGCAGAGTTGCCTTCCTTCTGGAGGCTCTGGGGAACAATCCATTTCCTTATCTATTCCTGATTTTAGAGGTTGCCTGCATTCCTTGTCTCATGGCCTCCTCATCCATCTTCAAAGCTCGCAACATAGCATCTTCAAATCTCAGCCTCACAGTCTCTCTCTGTCTCCCACTTTCCCCTTCTCTCTGCCTCTCTCTCTCTCACACACACAGACATACATGTTATATCTATATTTATCTTGTCTATTATTTATCTTATCTAATCAGATATAATTACTAGATTTTATGCAAGTTTTATTTTATGATTGCATAAGATTGTCTATAACATTTTGTTAATGGGGAAAACAAGAGTAATGTAACACAGTACGAGATGACTATATTAATTTTGAAAAGCACTCCCTGACACTGAAATTGTATGTCATCTTATTATGTTATGAAACATGCATCTCTTAATCCTGAATATTATTTTATAAACTATACTTGAAAGTATATGAAAAATGAAGGGCAAGTGAAATAAATTTTGTGTATATCTGTGGAATAAACTAAATAGGATAAATGGAAAAAAGCAACATTCTCCTTTGAAATCTGTCTTTAAGGAGAAATATCCATTTTTTTCCCTTCCATTCGTATTTCCCTGTGGGGATTTTTTTAAATTAGTTTCAATTAAAATCCAAAGCTAATACACTGTGACAACATCTCTGAAGAATGAGCAGACATGCTTTTACGTCAAAAATGTTAGCTCTAACAATGAGATGCTATTTATTGGTTAGAAACATGACTGATCCACCTCAACAGCATTTCCTTTGAAGATTCACAATGAAATAAAGCAACTGTATACAATCAACCCAAACCCTTTGTTATTGTTAAAATGCTTACCACCCTTTTCCTATTTTTTTTAATCATTGCAGCAGGTGTCATAAAATAAATGTAGTGAAACATTCGAGCAGCAAGCTCTCTAATTGTTTCCATCTTGATTATAAAAACACATTGAAAGGTAAATCCTCACAGTGAAATAAATGAAAAAAATAATTAACATTCAAAATACTCCTTATACCACCTGCTCTTTACATACTGTGCTGTAATGAAGACATCTGATGTATAAAGAGTAATGAAGACAAATTGAGCTTTCTTCTAAAATAGAGAGAAAAGTAGCACTTAAATTTGAAATCCAGATCAGAATGGATATACTTTTGTACAATCAACAGGGTCTGGAAATTTCTTCATCTGATGAGTCAAGTGAAGTAGTTAAGTTTAAACCCAAGTACAGTAAATATTTTATCCAATATATATGACATGATAGCTTTCAGCTATATGTTATTTTTTTAAAAGTCTTTTAAAATAGATGTTGAACTTCTGTGGTCTTTGAAAGCAGTTACTACAACCAATATCTGAGTTTCAGTTTATATGTTAAAATTTTGGTTGACAATAATTTTAGTCTTAACAACAAAATGTATAAATGAACATATTTACACATCCATATTATTGCAATCTTTAACTGTGCATCCCACTCTCTTTATAGGTTAGATCAGCATTTGTTATTTGTTCTGTAAGCATGGTTATGATTATGATATTTAGTTCATAGTCATAATGCAAGTCTCATTTGTAGTATACTCCCAGAAATCAAAGAGCAGTTTACTGTTAAGGAGGTGCAACCCCCTTTTAAAGACAGTGGCAAAGAAATGTGTTTAAAGGAAACTTAAATTTTTATCCTAAGGAAGAAAGAGCCCAGCCAAATGAGCCTAACCAGGTGACAAGGCAAAGTCAAAGGGAGTAGGCCTCTGAGGACAGGGCAGTAGCGGTGACTTCACGCCATTTCTAGCCTGAAAGGCTTGTGGCCCAAGCCACACTGCTTTGGGACCCTCTCCTGGAGGCTGACACCAGAGGGAGCTATTTTCTTCCAACCCACCACCTTGGGGAGCGGCGTGAACAGAGCACACACTGTGCCTACAGAGGCACAAGGCATTGTGGGCAGAAACCTGCTTTCCCAGTCCTAGTGAAATATGCATGCACATAAGTCTGTGAGTATTGATGAAGACTGCAGAATTTAGGAGTTCCTGCATGAAAACAAGGGGTTGCACATTTGGCGTAATCTGGGCTATATTCACATATGCTATAGACTAGGGGTTGGCAAATTTTTTTCTGTAAAGGGCCAGATATTAAATGTTTTAGACCTTGCGTGTGTTAATAAAATTTTACTTGTGGATGCTGAAATTTGAATTTAATGTAATTTTCATGTCTCACAAATTCTTCTTCTTTTTTTCCCAACCATTTAAAAAACCATTCTTAGCTCACAAGCCATATGAAAAGAGGCAGCAGGCCTTATTTGGCCTGTGGGTCATAGTTTGCTAGCCCCCGGTAGAGGCCAGAGCTCATTCTTCAAATATTGTTCTATTTCATCTTTTCAACAACTCTAAGAAGCATGAGGACAAGTACATCCCTCACTAAAGAGGAAACTGAGGCTCCTAGAGACTTAAGCAGCTTATTGATAGTTATAGTTAGTGTCAAAGCCAGAACTAAAGGTCAGACCTTCTGAATCTTAACCCTATGAAACACACACACCTACACACACACACACACACATGTTCCTTTGGTATAAGATTCATATAAAATAGTAAAAAAAAGCATAAGAAAGGTGAATTATATAAAAGTAGGATAAAAATATATATGTAATATATATGTAAAATATATTACATATAGTAATATATTGTATGTATAATTTGCACATATAAATTTCATATATAAAATAAGCAAAGTATGTATACATTGTATATAAGAAAATATATAATATATAGTTTGCTTACTTTTCCTTACATCAAATTCATATTTCCTATGCTGTTTTTCACTATTCCATAACAATCTTATACCAAAAGCCAGCAGACTGCAATAACTGTAACACAGATATAGTCCTTATTGACTATATACATCAATATTATGTACTCAATAAGTATTTGTTGATTGAATGAATGAATGAAGCAAGTTACCACTCTCAGTTATGGGCTATGCAGTAGGAAATGATGTACATATGCGCTGGCAAGGATCCTACTTCTAGTCATATTTATGAGCTAGGTAGGAAAAAAATTTTACTTGATTATATCACCAGTAATTAAGCTCCTTATCTGGACTTAGTGCAGTTTGCACTGTGAAATAAATATAATTCATAATACGAGGGTGCATTGTTGTCACATGTTAAAATCTATGAATAGTGAATTGTACAATTTTTGTTGGCCAAGACATCATGATGAAGTTGACTGTATCCATAATGCCACTAACATCAAAAACAAAAGTATCAAAACTTGCAGAATGGGTTTCAATGGCTTGGATGAAAATCTCTGAAAATAACAGTGAAATAGGGAGCGAGCCGGGGAAGTGGTGAATCAGAAGTGTTAGCAACTGTCTTGAGTAGAAGCAAAAAAGTAGGGTAGCTCTACATAACAGCATGGCAGACTTAAGCACAGAGCCTAGACTTTTCATTCCTTTGTGGATTCTCTTAAATTCTGAACCATCAAACTGTTTAATGGCACAGAGGACAATGTGTATGAAACAACACAGCTATTGACAACTCTGACCGAAAGTGATTCGGAAGTAGGACCCTGCATCTGATGAAGCTTTAGGAATACCTTCACTAATTTATTAAACAAATTTCTCTTTTATGTATTCTCAAAAGTTAATTTTGATAAAATTCTATGTCTTGTTTAGTCTAAAAGCATTATTTCAATTGTCATAAAATAAAAAGTCTGATAAGAAAACATTCTATCTTACTTTAATAGGCAAGATTTAAAAAAAAAATTTTAATGATACATAAAATGATGGTGCATCTTACAATTGAGGTACCTTCGAAGCATGTCTGCATCCACAGTATGTGTACATCTGCAGTACATGTAGGATAGCAGCCCTCGGCACAAACGATAGCAAGTCAACTACAACCTCACAGATGTGACTAGAGATTACATTGCCCTACCCCAATGCTGTCTTGCTATTTTATCACTGCCTGTTAAACCTGTCAAATAGCTAACACTGATGAATTCAGTGAAATGGAAAAAAGGGTAAAAATGACAGTTTTACCTTCAGTATACTGTCAAGAAAAATTGTCCAAGACTTGATAATGGATAAAAGGCATCCCTGGGTGTCCTTTTGCTGGGATGCTGGGGGTGGTGCAGCATACTTTCCAGGACTATCTGATTCTACAGGGGTGTTATTCCTTTGACTAAGTTTTTATTAGCTAGACTATTTTACATATCTGTATGAGTAGAAGTTAACTTGTGGAATGCTTGTAGTAATAAAAATGAAACTTGTTCGTAGCAGTGCAAATGTATTCTGTCTGGTGGAGAAGAAAGAATACATTTTATTGTCCTATATGATATTAAGCAGTCTTTCAAGTCTCAGTACTCCTAAAGAGTGTGTGTATGTGTGAATGTATGTATATATTCAGTATTCCCGACTGTATGTGTATATACATAAATTCTCTTGTGAACCATTTTTTTAATATTTGAATATTTTTAATCAAGATGAAAGTGGACAGGATGTTCTTTTTGAAAACAAGCACCTTGATGTTAAAACTAAAATTTGTTCCTTATGTTTCTCCATATTTTTAGATATGTTTTTAAAAAGTTCATTCAGAAACTACTAAATGGCACAAGACCTGTAGAAGGAAATTTATAATATCCAGCTAAAGTAAATGTATATTTTCCCTTTGACCTAGAAAAACAACCTGAGAAGCTTGCCCTGAAAATACACCCCCACAAATGCGAGACAACCTATACAGAAGTTTATTCACTGCGGGCGATTAACAGCTGCTAAGATAATTGTTAGAAAGGTTGTTGGCGAACAAGACATTCTGAGTATCAAACTATGACCCCACATAGGACTTTTTTATTCACAAGGAGAAGTCTACCTTTAAAACAGAGTGTTCTGCTGATCACTACCTTAAGAAAGTAACCAAAGTTAGTGCCACTGACGGAGGGATGGCATAAATTTTTGTCTTCCCTGTGGAGTGCAATTTGATGTACACACCACTTGCAAAATATTATGAAATAGTCTTTTGAAGCCTCTACACCAGGAGCTGGCACACTTTGGTCACAGGCCTGTTTGTGTAAATAAAGCTTTGTGGGAACACAGCTGTGCCCATTTCTTTACTTGGGTCTATGGCTGCTTGCCCACTATAAAGGCAGAGCTGAGTAATCTGGATACCTTATGGCCTGCAAAGCATCAAGTACTTACTATCTGGACCTTTTCAGACAAAAAGTTTGCCAACCTCTGTTCTGGACCCAATTACCAGTTGGCAGGAAATACAAGAAATGAAAGTAACATTTAAACACACCAAGATAATAAAATCTGAAATATCACAATGCGCTACTTTCTAAAAGAATGTGTGTGATTCTTCAAAGAGTCAATACCAACTGATCCAGGTCAAAGAGGAAAAGACATAAATGACCGCTGTATATAAACAGTGATTGAGTCCTAGTTCCAAAAACATATTTCGGAACAATGTAGAGAATTTTACTTTTTACAGAGTGGATATTTGATGACATTATTCTTTTTAACTTTCTTGGGTGAAACAGTATTATTGTGGTTTTAATAGGATAATGTCCTTATCTTTGGGGGATGGATTACCAAGTATTTAAAGGTCAAGTATCATGTCTGCAATTTATTTTCAACTCACTTACTTTCAAATAGTTATCATAAAACATATTTATCTATGGAGAGAGAAAACACGCAAAATGCTAAAAATGGTGAATCTACTACCATGACACTCGTGCTGGATGTTCAAGTTTTCCGTAAGTTTAGGATTTTACAAAAGAAAAACGTGGGGGGAGAAATACTTAGTCCAAACACCCTGTTAGTGGTAAACTTCATTATTCTAGAACTGGTGTCATAAAGTCTCCATCTTTTTCTCCTGGAGGCCCGATTAAAAGCTCTGTGGGGATGGAGGGGCCTAGAAGTTCAGATGACGAGAAAGCTGACTATTCCTGCTTTTCTTTAGATGCAAGACCTGTGGTCAACATCTGCTTATAATTATATACACACATATGCTCACCCTTGACCCTAAGAAACTATCTTATCTTCATGTAATGTTCAAAATAAACAACGCGCAAAGACAAGGCCACAGTCCCAGGTGACACGTTCTCTCGCCCAGGAAAAGCAGCAGAGGCCCCTGACCCACTTTCCCCTGGACTCACAGGCACACGACGGGGTCGCAGGTCGTGAGAACCGGAGGGCGCGGTGCCTGAGCAACGGGACTCGCACAGCGGAGCTGCTTCTCCTTCTGGGGAAAAGTCTCAAAGGTGACTCAGAGGCTCTGACTAGGGAAGCGAAAGGGACGCCAAGGCCCCGCACGGCGCCCTTCCCGGCGCGGCTCAGCGCGGGGCCCAGCGGCCGGGCGGACGAGCGGAGGGCCCGGCCTCTCTACGGAGCCCCTCGGGTCCCGGGCCGCACCTGTCCTTTAACGCCCTCCGTGCGCCCAGAGCACTCCCTTCACGGGCCTCAGCGAGGACGAGTCAACCGCACAAAGACCGCCGTGACCGCTCCACTAGGCGCGGAGGCCCGGGACAAAATGACGCGCGAGCCAGTTCTTGTGAACCATTTTTAACATCTTATGGTCCCCTCATGAGTTAATGACTTAAATAAAATCTTTTGCATGTATTCATGTTTTGTCTTTGCAAATTACTTTGGTAAGCCACATTGCCATATGCCTCAGGGCAAGACGAGACCTAGGCATGATATGAAATTAAACTGTAAGTGAAATTGGGGAGTTAGCGAGGGGAGAAATTTAAAAAAGACAAAGGAGATCTGGGAACATAGATAGATTAGAAGAGATGGTCTCTGAAAATTCCCCAGGTGGGGATGGACTGATAATTCCAGGTTTCAATCCTAATTTTCACTTAAGCCTACATGTATCCTTGGCTTCATGGTACTGCAGGGAGTGCAGAGAGGAGAGGTGTCCAAGAAGGGGTGTCTGAGTGGTAGGCACAGTGAGGATCAGAGACAGCTTATGATGAAAAGAAAAGACATGAGCTGAAATGAGAAGTCATCAGAGGCAGGAAATTGGTGCCTGAGTTTAGAAGAAATAATCCTTACCCCAAAAAACGCTCAGAGAAGGACCATAGGTTCCCATTCACATGTAAAATGGAAGTTCAGGGCAATTTTATCTAAATTTTAGAAACAAGACGATCACAGTAAGCTGGAGGATTTGGCCACATTCAAGAGATCTGATATATGCTTCCTTATTGGGTAGCTCCATGTGAAATTTATACGTGTTTAATCTAAATTTACACATAGGCACTATGTAAACCAAAATTATTATTGTATCAGTGAATATACTTTTCATTCTTCTACGTTTTTTAACTTTAAAATTATGTTAGTTACATTTTTATTTGAGATGGAGACATGAAGATTAGCATTCTAAAATCAAATTTTAAAAAATCATCTTATATGTGAATATAAAAAATGTATCTTCTTATCATATACAGTAAAATTTAAATACACTGGTTCTCTATATGTATATATTGCATACATATAGAAATGCAGAAAACCTAAATAATTTAGCTTAAAACTTTATAATTTTTCTGTTCAATGTATTTAACCTGTGCAAAGAATTTCATTAAACACTTAAAAATATTCATAAAACCTGAACAGATACCAGCATTATTAATTTATCTTATATCCTAAAGCAAGTTCCAGCTACAAAATGTGATAAGGAAAGAAGGCCAATACCAGAAGAAACCATCTGAAAATGAAACTTCCCTAAAAACCTAAATTATAGTGCTGCTAATGTGAAAAATACAGTACTACTAAAGTTGACTTCATTTGAAAAGATGAGATACAAAAGCCTTCTGAAAATATAGTTCCAGTAAGTTAATTAATTAAGATGCAAGTTCATATAATATTTTGCATGGATCAAAAATATACCCAAACTGTGATTCTCTGTAGCAAAGAACACAGACTGGAGCGTGAAAGCTGAATATCATGGATGCTGTGTGTTGCTGCAATGCTAGTGTGGAGGCTGCTTTTCAAGAAGAGAGAAAAGGGCTGTCAGCAATGTAAGAATCCCATCAATAATGGAAAACACCAAGGGCTCTGTAGTGGTGCTTTGTAGATGAAATAAATCTCAAATGGATTTGATTGGTAGGAGCAGTAGAGGAAATGGTTCACTAACTGTGTGTTCACTGAAAGATGAAACAGTGGCCAGAGGAGCTGCAAGAAAAGATGAGTCCCATATGGACTAAGAAAGATGGCGATGGAAATCCAGCCTGGTCCTGAGCAGGGTTTATGAGTAAACCTAATTTGAGCTAAAAGGCATTTTCTCCCATTTAAAGTATCTCCAGGGAATAATTAGCTGTCTCATTATTGGTTAAGTCCTGAAATAAAATATGGTTAATTTGGCTGATCTTTTTGTCTGGTCTACAGCACCTCTGCATTTTTATCAATAGAATGCAATAAACAAAACTGAGTAAAACCTATGATTTCAGCTTTCTCAATGTATTGATGACCGCTGGCTCCCATGTCATCATCTCCTGCTGCATCAAGAATGTGGTTCTTCAGAGCTGGTCTTCTGAGAAAATCTATACATTATTGAGTTAATGCCCCTTCTTGCTACCCCAGAAGCTGGGATTCACAGAAGTTAAATAATTGCTGGGAATCACACAGCCAGAGCTAGAAGCCGTGGATCTCTGTACACTTTGTTACACAGTCCTACTAGTCAGAGGGCAAAACATGAGCCTAAGGACATGATCATTTATACTCGATGCTGGCTTGCACTTCGTTTTCTACTTGTATGCTTTTCGATATCCATCTTTTTTCAGGAAGACCTCAGACCATAATTTAACTTAAGCCTCCATTAACATTTTGGACAACCTTAGGTAAACAGATAAAGGATTACTATTCCATTATAATTCCAGTAATAATTATACTTATTAATTGATTCAAGAAAAATAATTGGGATGGATATATTCTGTATAACACTTGGGGAAAATATCCAACAATATTCATGATAAAACATATGAAACTTATGTGATATAGTAATGACACAATGTTGATATAGTTAAGATTTTATGTCAAATATTTCTAAATTCAACTAGAAATAAAAATCTTCAAAAAATGTTTTAATGCTGGGTTTATACTTTATGCTAAAAAATCCTTTTTAGATTTTTTAGAGGTCCTTTTTAGAAGAGATCTCCTATAATATTACTTTCCTATTTGGTTATTAACCTAAATGATGTTATTTTACTGAATTTCATATGTGCTGCAAATCCTGCTGGGAAAGCATAAAACTGGACTCATTTAGGAAGAGGCAATGTGGCCATATGAGAAAAGCTGCCATATGCGAAGCCTCACTTTATGCCTGTTGAAATTTCTGTGTTTCAGGTCTCCTAGGGACATGTCCATTGTGCTATTGTGTAATTTTATCAGCATGAACTTCTGCTGAATATTTTCTCTTCTTTTCAAAACCCATATTTTGGTAGAGCTAACTTCAAAACTTAATGTTGCAACATCTGTGCCCGTACACCTGGGAGCCATAGAAGATGTTTCCTGAAGATTATCTACATTTTCTAATCTTATAGAATGCTACAAAATGAGAGAAAAGGTTATACATTTTTCCCGGTCTGGAATTTTTTGAAGGGAACCACTTTCTGTCTCCTTAGAAAGATTCTCAAAATAAAAGAGAACCCATATTTCTAAAACTAAAGAATATCCCTACAAATGTAATAGAACGCTCATTTGCTTTTATTTGCAGATAAAAGTAATTAACAGATATGCGTAACTCTCCACTAAGAGACACTGTGAATATACACAAAATCTGAAGCTATATTCTCAAAATTTTTTCAGACAAGACTCTAATGACTACATGAATCAAAAGAAAGCAAAGATAAAATTCTAATACTGTGAATTTATTTACTACTTCTATTCTCTGGATCTCTGAATAATCAATGGCATGTTTTTAAAAAAATAGAAATTATGGTGGAATCAGCATTTCTCAAACAGAAGATTGAGATCTGGACAAAGACAAAGGGCTTCACAAATAAGGGAGATGCCCCCCCCTCAACCCCATCTCATTAGTTGTTCTATCTTTACAGAATAAAATATGCGTATCCAAACTGCCTGCCAGGGACGGTGCTGAAAATGAAATGTGCAGAACAACTTGTTGAAGGATAATGTAGAATATGTGGAGTTTTTATGGATTCAAAATAGTTAGGAAAGACAATGAATGGGCCTGAGAAATTCCACATGCAGGTTCTCTTGACTTTGTCTTCGATTTATCAAATTATGATAAATACTAAACAGGTATGGATGCTTTCTATGTGCCAGGTATTGTTGTAATTGCTTTACACGTATTAACCTGTTAAATTTTCATCACAACTGTATGACAGGTACTTTTGTCATCACCATCTTACAGATAAGGAAACTGAGGCACTGAAAGGTTAAATAACTTGCCCAAGGTCACACAGCTTATCAGCAGGGGGCTGAGCTACTGCACTGTACCCCGAACCGATGAACCCACGTTGTCCCATTTTCCTTCAGTTACTTTTCGCATATGTAACAGAATAGCTTTTAACTCTTACTTTGAAGCAAAGAATAAGATGATAAAAGTGATGCATTTTAAGTTATTTCAAATTTAAGCAGAAATATTCAAGGCAGGGTCAAATTAAGTATCTGTGGAATGGAACTTTCTAATTCAAGCCCACAGGCATTATTACCGTCCTACAGAGAAAAATCAAATTTTAATAATGAAATTCAACTTCAAAGTTTTTACAAGCAAGTAGCAGAGTTTGACTTCCCTTCTTTCTCACACGCCATTACACCATTTGCAGAAGACTGACCTCCTACAAGGGAGAGGGGAAAAGTGGGTATTTAACTCTTCGGTAATTGGAAGAGTGTTGAAGGTTGGAGTAGCCACTGGGAGAAGGGTAGCATGTCAATGTACACTGAATGTGCGCTATTCCTGGTAGGTCAAGTTAAAAAGAGGAAAAGGTACCAGTTGTTTGATGTTCCTCATTTGCGTGTCTTGAAGCATAATATACAAAGTAAATAATTTCTGCTGCAGAGAAATTAAGAAAATAGGCATGGCATTGTGTATTTTACTTTTCAGAAGTACAATTGAAGGGAGCAATGCCATGTACCTGTATCTGAAGTAACGGTTGTATCAATTCTCTATTATCATCATCAGACAGGAATTACTCCAAACATACCAGTTAATTGACTTGCCAGGAACATGGTGCCCTGAGCCTGAACTAGGATTTACACTAGAGAAAAAGTTGTTAGAGGCATAGACAGGGAAGAACATTGTGCTGTGAATGCAGTGGAAATTAAAAAAAAGATGTCAAAATCACTAACATGACTTAGTAATTAAACTAGGTGAATGCTCCTGCCAAGAAGAGTTCATAATTTGGAAGCTGTAGTTACTATTGACCTGATTTTACAATTGAGATCATGTCTACATTTTAATTTGGAAGCAAAATTGATCATTGTGTTCTGTAAACAAGGCCTGTCAAGTTATTACTTTGAAACTGCTTTACAAACACATATTTATTTAAGAGCAGCATGATTTATGATATACTACACCAGACAAATTACTTCATTATTTATTTCATATTTGAGCTTCTTTTAAGAGATTGTTTTATATTTGAAAATAGACTTCTTCAAATTCTTCAGTAAATACTAAATTTCTTTGATAACAATTTTTAAAATAGATTTTTAAAGAAGATGTCTATCTTTACTCCAATATATTGGCTTCTTCCTCCCAATACTGCTTTAAAATTTACTAAGTGTTCATTCCTCCCATGTCTTCAGAAATCATTATAATGTTCACTTATTTTTTAACAGTATTCAATATTATATTATCCTATTATTAGCAGACAAAGCTTGCAATTTAGAAGGTTCATACAATGTGCATATTTTACATAAATTGCTTCCTTTCATCACTACCATACAAAGGATGACAGAATGAAATCAATACACAAGGCTTAATCTATTAGTTTTAAAGTCATTTCAGTTTTCTAAGACTCTTACCCATCTAGTCTGTAACTTCGATTTCTTACAGGCTTTCTCAATACTACAAACTTTAAATTAAATTGAATCTAAATGAATAAGAACATCTTTATACTATTTGGAAGGTCAAAAAACTGTTACAAGTATCTTCTTTTGCCACTTCTAGATTTTATTCTACTCTCAAAAGTAGGTTTGGGCTTAAAGAAATGTTTGTTTCCTCCCTTCACAGGCTGCAGGTGCATGAAGGTAACTGACGGCTGAATCCTAGGCAGGAATCCAAAGAAACCCTCTGTTCTTGACGGGTTCATTTAAGAGCAGTCCTACCTTTTTCACCTTCTTTTTCTTCTTGGTCATCTGTTAGTGGAATCACTTCTGGTTGCTCCCCAACTGTGGCATCTTCTTGGTTTGATGAAAGCTCTGAATAGAATGAGACAGAAAGATGCTCAGGGGTATTTTAGTTGGACTCATTGAGAAAACACAATGACTAAAGCATAAAAACTTAAAGTTCATTTTTCCTCCAATTTTAGCAGGCACACAGAGCAGAACATTGTTGCCATTCTCTAGTAATCATTGTCTAAAACACATGCATATCACTAACACACACAAGTATATACAGAAGTCATGGTTCACAGTTTTATCTCATTCTCTGATAACAGTATATTCTGTTTTCAATACCTTCTGTTTCCATACATGAGCTCTGGGACTCTGCCTCAATTTTTATTTCATTCTTCGTTGAATCATTCTCTTGTCCTGTTAAGAACAGTGATTGAAAAATGAAGGAAATTCTGATATGCATGACCATAGCTTTACCCTTGGTTTGAAAAAAGCAAAATTTTCAGAAACCATGCTCCAATCGTGCATGGAGAGGTAGAGAACAGTTTTGAATCAAAGCAGAGGGTGAAGATATTATTTTGCAAATCATCAAATTTATGTCAATTATTTTCTGAGAAATATCCAGATAATTTAGGCAAAAACCTCTTCTTTGAACAGTTTGTGTAATTAGTATTTAGTTTATCAATGCATTGAACATCAATGGACACAACCTGGAAGTTTTGAAATTTTAAATAATTTCTGGGATGTATGGGTTATCTACATTTAATTTTCCTTTGGATATAGATATTTCCCATACTGAGGATTGCTAGAAAATTGAAACACTACTTGTATTTTCATTCTTCCATCAACAGAGCATAAAAAACTTGATTAATGTGAGCACACAGGGATTGTGTCACCTAATAGCTCAACCGCTCTCTTAAGACACCTACTAAATATAGCAAAGGTCAGGAGAGAATTCAGCCAACTCTTGATTACTCCAAGCCTAATTACCTAGTAATGGTTTTTCTTCCACACCCCCTGGCTTCTCCTCCTCCCCTCCCCTGTAGAGTTTAGAACATTTAAGTGCTCATTAAGAGAGGAAATTGAAATCTGTCCATTTTCCCTCATTTCAATGAAAGATTGTATGCTGAGGATTTTTAGCTGTTGAATTAAAAAAAAACCTTCCAGAGCCAGGTTTGGTTATAGGCATAAAGGGGATGCAGAGGAGCTGGGCTCTTTTCCTGGGTACATCCCTGTGGTAGATTGCATTGTTCTTCCAACTTGTCTCAACTTCTTCCTATAAGAAGATTCCATGTCTCTGTCTGTGACCATGTGACCTGCAGCGACCCCTGTGGGACAAGTGTATGCTCCCACCTTGTTGACACTAGGCTTATTCACATAACTTGGTTTAGAAAATGGCATGACAAGAGACACGATGTGTACTACATTTGAGCAGAATCTTCAAGATCCATTGCATGTTTCCTCAAGATCTCTTGCTCCTAATAGAGCATGCTCCTTCAGCCTGGATCCTGGAATGAGAACATGCGGAGCAGAGCCAAGCATGGACACAGTGAACTTTTGTTGTTGTAAGCTAGTGGGACTTCTAGGCTTATTTGTTAATGTATCAAAGCCTTAAACAACCTCTCATCTTTATAGCTTGCTCTTTAATACAGCTATTCTTGAACTGCCCACTATACCACTTCCCCTTGGTTCATTCCCTGCTGAGGTGACCCAGACTGAAAAAACAAAATGGGTTTTTTTTGACGTCCGTTCCTTTTGAGCTCAATTTTAATCAAAAGGATCTGATAAAATAATTATAACTGAGGTAAGTTTATCTATCTGGTCATGGAAGCTAAAAATTCAAGCTGTCTTTGATGACTTTCTCTCATCACTCCTAAAATTCTATGAAATGCCAAGTTTTTATGATTCTACAAAATGTTTCTCTTTTCCCACTTTCCAGTCCCCTTCCCATTTCCTCATTCCGGGATTTATTATGTCTCTTGGATTTGTCATTTTCTTCTCTTAAAATCTATCCTGTAAATTGCTAGCAGAATTATCTTTTAAAACATGGATTTAATCAAGACATGTCTCCTGCTAATAAACCCCATTCATCCAAAATTTCTCCCCATTGCTACTCAAAGTATGGTCCATGGAAAAGCAACACTGGAATTACCTGGGAGCTTTTAAAAAAACACGAGATTTCAGGCCTCATCCCAGACATACAGAATCAGAGTTTGCATTTTAACAAAACCTCTAGGTGATGCACATTAAAGCTTGAGAAGCACTGCCTAGAGGTTATATCTGCAAATTATTGATCCCATGAAAAATGCCAGCCTACCTAGACATTTCACATCCATCTCCAATCATTGTGTTAGTCCTGTAAAGTAAGTATTGTGATCTCCATTCTGCTTTCAAAATTTATAGCTAGGTTTATCTGACTACAGATCCCTTTTTCCTTTTTGTTTTGCCTGGAAATGTCTTTATTTTGCCTTTTAATTTTTAAATTGAAGTATACTTGGTATATAGTAAAACACACAAGCTGTAAATATATAGCTTGATGACTTTTTACATATACACACATCATCTCCCTGTGCCAACATCTCCCAAATCAAGAACATTTCTAGCACCAGTGGTTCCCTCTGTTGATACCTGTGGATACCCCCCTACAGGTAAATGGTAACAATTTGGTCTGTTTTTGAAATTCATGTAAACAGAACATACAGCATATGCTCTCTTATATCTTACTTTTTTAATACCTTTTCTGTGAGATTAATCCCAGTTGCTGCATATATCAATCATTTGTTTTTTCATTGATGTATACTATTCCACTGTCTGGATATATTATGTTATATGGATGTTGAATTGTTTTCAGTTTGGGGACATTATGAATAACACTACTAAAAACATTCTTGTGCATGTTTTTTGGTGGACATGTGTATTCATATCTCCTGGGTGTAAACCCAGGAGTGAAATCACTAAGCAATAGGCAACACATATGTTTAGCTTTACTAGATTCTGACAGTGTTCTAAAGAGTTTATTCTATTTTACACTCCCACCAGAAATGTATGAGACTTCCAAGTGTGTACTTTATTCTTTAGATTATGTCATGGTACTACTGGTCACATAATTCTTTAATATGGAGAATAAAACTGAGGAAATCTTTCCCCCAAAGTCCATTTCCACCCTTTTCACCTTTGGGTACCATATAGAGGGATGATACCACACTACTGGTTATTTATTCTACGATGTATTGAGTGCTACTAAGTGGCAGATATGTCAGGTGTTGGGAGTAGATCTTAAATAAAATAGAGTGCTTGTCCTCAAAATGCATATGGTTGTAAGGACACAGGCATTAAAGGTGGAAGAAGTTTTTTCTAGTAAGACGTGAAACAGAGTTTCAAATTTTTGAAAAATTCACTTTTAACAGATTTTTAGATCACAGGAAATTGAGAGGGATAACTAATGTATTAAACAACAAAATCAAGACTGGAACACTCTTAAATAGACTAAACGATGAAATTTGACAAGCACAAATGTAAAATTCTAAAATCAAGATTACAATTCAACCTCAAGGAATGAAATGGGAGGAAATCAATCCCATTTCTGATAAAAGTAAAGCCACAGGTTTTGCATTCTAGTTCTCCTCTCGACAAATACTGGATGAATACCAGAATGGCTGGATAGAGAGAAGGATTCTGTCACATGGAAAGTAGAAGGAATATTCTCACTGTATCTCCTGGCAAACATCTTGCCTGGACAGTGATTTTTAGCTATCCAACAACAAACAGGGCACTTAAAAATTGAAACATAATACAAGAGGAGAATAATACTAAGAGAAAAATATTTTTGTTAAAGATATATTTAGAAAAAGAAAAAATATAGAAAATGTCTTGGTGTTTACAATGAAATGGAAGAACTGATGAATAAGGAAATGAAAAGATGGACTGAATGAAGAGGAAATTGACTAAGACAATAAGAAAAATCTTCAATCCTAAAAATGTAATGACAGTCTTAACATCTGTAATGGATGCCCTAAAAGAGAATATATACTATAGATTAACAAATTAATGTTTTAGAAATCAAACTCTTAACTTGTTCACTTAGAAAGCAAAGGTGGTGAGCAAAATGAAACATGAAAAGGTGATAGATACAGAGGACAGAAAATAGCAATAGAATTTCTAATCTAATGATTACAGGAAGTCTAAGCAGCAGCTTTTATCTGTGTGATGGCAACCATTAAATAACATATTATAAGGTTTAAAAAGATTGTAGAAGGTAGAATACAATTTCATTTTTTGTAACTACATGCATATCACATGTGCCCTTATACATATTTGTATCAGCAGGGACAAAAACTAGAACACCTTAGGTGTTATCATTGACTATCTTGGAACAGTAGGTGAGATTTTAACTTATAGGATTTTTGTTTCACTAAACTGCATTTATATTTATACTTGTACAATTGCATATTCTATAATTTAATAATTATTATGAAACAATTTAAAAAATAGAGAAAAAACGCTTTCAGTGATATCACAGAAGAAAAATTTCTAGCTAAAATGTGTGTGTGTATGTGTGTGTGTATCTAACCCATTACTTTTTCTCAGTGTCTATTCTACTTAACTCTAGAAAACACTTGAGAAATTAAACAGTTGAGTAACTTTCTTCTTCAATGTCTGCTTTTTTGTTTGTTGGCCAAATCACCTACCATTCCGTATTCTCTCTATATCCCAACCTACTAAACATTTTCTAAACACGTTACTTTATTTCTTGTCTTTGTTAGCATGTGTTCCCACTGGTGACATTCCCTTTTTCCCCATTTCTACCTGGTAAAATTCTTTTCATCTGTCAAAGCTAAGCCATCAATTTACCTTTTTTATTAACAGTCTCTGAGTCACTAGGCAGGAGTGATTTATTTTCACATCTTTGCTTATTGAGTTCCTTTGTTCATTCATCTGTGTATTATTCTCCTTACCACACTGAAACATAGTTGTATCTGTCTTTGTCTCTCTTACTAAGTTATAAGCACTTTGAAGATAGAAATTGTGTTTTATTCATATTTCCCTTTCCAGCACCTACTAATAAAGAGTAGTCAATAAATATCTACTTAATTGGCCCTTTATTTTATTTATTTGTTTTTTGAGGAAGATTAGCCCTGAGCTAACATCTGCTGCCAATCCTCCTCTTTTTTGCTGAGGAAGACTGGCCCTGAGCTAACATGCCCATCTTCCTCTACTTTGTATTCGGGACACCTGCCACAGCATGGCTTGACAAGCAGTGTGTACGTCCACAGCCAGGATCTCAACCGGTGAATCCCAGGCCACAGAAGCAGAACATGAGAACTTAACTGCTGCACCACCTAGCCAGCCCTAATTGGCCCTTTATTACAGTGCTGTCTGTAAAAAGTAATCAGGGAATGTAACTTACTTCCTGTTTCACCCTTTAGCAACAAGGTAAGTGCCTTAGACTACTAAACACTTCAAATACAATATTTATTGCAAAGAACCCTGGAAGAAGAACTGAATGTTTTAGGAAAATCGCATCTCTTTGCACTTCAGTTTCACTATCGATTTTAAAAAAGGGCTGAAAAACTAGATAACATCTTAGATTCCCTCTGTCTTTGGCATTATCTGAGGATATGTCTGCTGGTAAAGTTCCCAGTCACCACTGACGTTTGTTTGTTGGGAGCATGGTGTTGAGAGGGAAGCTTCACTGTTCACTGAGTCAGCCTCCTTCTCTCACTGTTGATATGGGAACTGACAATCACATCTACTCCCAGGTTGTCGCTGGGACCTTTAACTCAGAATTTGTGATTTGCTTTGTCTGTACAACGAAGGGAAGGAGTAGAGCACCTGAAGGATAGGAGCAGCCACTTCGTGTTCTTCTGTCTCCAGTCCAGTGCTCTACTTGACACATTTTCAGAGGAATTCAATCAGGAACAGGAAGATCACAATCCAAGGGGCCAAGGGCACTGCTGATAAGGTGAGACTGCCTGAATTGGCAGCCTAAGGCTGTTGATGAATACTAGGGATTTTCTTTGTGTATTATTTGTGACTAGTAGGGTCTGGCGCTTCATTTTGAGGATGAAAGTAGATTGCAAAGCATTTTTGGAGTATTTCTCTCCCCTGCCTTTTCCATGTATCTCAACTCTTGATCTGTTTAACTTGTGTGCTTTACATATTTTGGCAATCTTTCCTTGAAATGGAAATACATATATTTTCTTCTTTCTAATTTTCTGAAATAAAGTTAGTAAAAAATGGGGAAAGAAATGAGGTGCACAGTTTTGAAATCCAAGAATAATCGTATGTGCTCATTCCTGAGCCAAGCCAGGATTTAGCCTATTACACAGAGGAGGTATGTGTGGGCTCCTTGCCCTGCACCCAGGCCTGCTTTGTGTTAATCATGACTCAGGGGTCTCCAGCCCATCTGCCTTTCTTTTCAGTGCACTTAGACATTCCACATTCCATCTTGCTTTCTTGACCCCATGGGGGCAATCTTTATGTTTGCCTCTCTGCATTCAGTCTAGTTGAATTCCATGCACTATCCTCTGCCCTAATCCCTCCTGGCAGAGGAAACAAAAGAACAGAAAGGGTCCCACAGTTTATATATATATATTTTATACAGTGAATTCAATCATCCATACTAATGGGAGGGAACCATTAGAACACATAATCCAAAAATCCGTTGGCTTTTCTTTAGAAATAGATCACCTGATTGCTTCTTGGAGCCCTGGTAATTAAGTTTGGCTCAAGCTAATGCTATAATTAATTTGCATAAAAATTGGTCTAGGAACGTCAGTTTGGAATTAAACATTTCTAGAGAATGAACCTAAACTCACTTTGTAAATGGACTGTTTTTCAACAATAGCAACCACAATATAGTTTTATTGTTTGCAGATTATCAGATGTCCAAATCTGATACGAACAAAGATTTTGTTTCTTTGATGCTTGTCATGAAGATTAGAAATTGTATTCTTTTGTTAAATTTGGAATGTGATTGCTGCTACTTTTTACCATGTCTAAAATACCCCAGAATAAGAGCAAAAGTTAAACCTAGGTAAGTGTGAATTTCTTTTACTCATCCTTAGTTTTCGCCTAGGGTCAATACAACCTACTCTCGTAATGGAAGTTATTTATAAAATTACTATTTTTCTGTAGTTACAAAAGAGAAGCAATTTCTTTACAGAAACACTAAAAAATACATTCAAGTATTGAGAATCATGGATACTTTTACAACTAAGGGATTGCCACTGTTAATATTATAAACTGCTATCTTTCTCCTGTGTGTGTATCCATTTGTTTGTAATATATGTATATGTGTACAGAAATATATGTATCTGTATATATATATACACACACACGTGTGTGTGTGTGTGTGTGTGTGTGTGTGTATCTTTATGTATGTGTCTGAATATATCCTCTCTCCTGGGATCAAAATGAATTTTCCCTTCATTCTTGCTTTTTTAGTTTATATTTTTATAAGCATCTTATGCTGCCATTAGAATTTCTTCAGGAGTCTTATTTCTAAAAGATGCATTATATTCCATGTTATGACAAACTTTTGGATGGTTCCTCTCTTTTTTTTTTGCCATTAAACGCAGTATCACAAAGATTTTTGTGAATAACTCACTCTATACTCTTAGTGGGGGTTACTTTAAAGATAAATTCCTACTGTATAATTCTTGGATCAAAGTATGAACAGTTTATCTTTTGTTAGATTTTGTCAAAATTGCTGAGGAGTAGGTCATGCCCTTTAGTCTCCCTCCAATGATGTGTGAGCATATTTGGATACCCTATTCATACCAATTCTGTGCATTTTCAATCCTACTTCAACATCTGATATTCAAAAGAAGACACCGAAATCATGTTTTATTTGCATTTCCTTAAGTAATGAAGAAATAGGTCATTTCTGCATATTTATAATGACTGTATTTCTTCTTTTGTAAATTATAATTGAGTCCTTTGCCCATTTTCCTCTTGCGTTGTTTGTTTTTTTTCTTATTTGTTTATGAATTGTGTTTTTTGTAATAAAAAACTTAATTCTTTGTGAGTTAGGCTGAGGATATTTTTTCTAGTAGTTTTTCTTTAGAATCTGATTATAACGTTATTTATCATGTCAAAATCTATATATTCAGCTGTAGCCATTTCCCTCTTTATGACATATAATGACATATGTACACACATATTGCGGATGTATATGTTTGTGTGTACTTTATAACATACATGTGTACAATCATGTATCTGTGCATATGCATTCAAGCTCAAAAAGCAGTCCTTATTTTAAAATTTTAAAAAATACACTTTAGTTCTTTTAGTCTAGTATTTTTATAGTTTCATTTCTATGTTTCTTCCTTGCTCCTTCTGGAAGTTAAGTTGGTATTAGGAATGAGATTGAAATTCAGCTTATTTTTCCAAATGGCCAACTAGCTGTCTTAATGCCATTTATTGAGTCATCTGTCTTTGAAATGTCAACCTGAATATATACTGAAATCCCAGATCTACTTGAGTCTGTTTCTAAACTCTTTATTTGGTTTCATTGATCAGCCTGTCCATTCCTACAATAGGACTACACTGTTAATCACATTTTTCAAAGATTCCATGTCATTTTCAGCCTATTTATTCTGTCATTGACTGATAATATTATATCTATGAATTCCCCATTGCATTTCCAATAGGATTTTATTCATATTGTATCTTGCCATATCATCTGACACATGAAAACCCATCATTACTATATTTAATCATGGATTTCAATTTTTATTGATATAAAATGACCAACTCTTTCTCACTTGAGACTTTCTGCTAGAATTCTAACTGGATAGATTCTAAAGTAGTTTTTCATGTTTTCTTTTGTTGTTCCTTTCCCAAATATACCTTTTTCTAACTTTACACTTTAAACTTTTACTATTTTATTGAAATTAATTCAACCTGAGTATTTCTCACACTTAATAAATAACCTAACTACACTTACTCTCATAGCTATTTGCCTGTGTTTCTGTCATCTTATTTGATATATTGTGTTTCTGTTACACTGCTATTTGTTTATTATTATTTGTATTACTGAATATACCCTTATGTTTGGTATGATCTTTTGGGGAAACTTAGAAAGTAAGACACCTTCTTTTAATTCTATTGTGATTTAATTCTATTTGTGATAATCATAAAAGTTTTCTGTTATTCTGAAACTGAACGTATATTGTCAGAACCCTCAGCAGAGTCGGATCTCCAGTTTTTGATTATCTTTACTGCAGTCAGCATTGTGTGCAACTCTCCCTGCCCCGACCATAATCTTTGTTTTATAAACTCTGCCATTGATACTTCCTTTCTTTTCTGTCTCCTCATTTCCTTTTTTATTTCTTCCTTTTCTTCCTTCCTCTTTTAAATATTCTATTACAATGCAACATGCATACAGGAAAGCACACAAACAATATAGAGAGCTCAATTAAATAACCAAAAGCAAATAGAAAAACTGTATATGCTTATGACAGCCAGAAGCTCATAGCCCCATCAGTACCTCTTCCCCAGTCATCAGAATTTAATCAACACTCTGGCTGTCATAGTCATCACTACCTAGATTTTCTTTATTGTTTTACCACTTAAACATGCCTTTCTAAACATTATAGTTACTTTTTTCCTGCTTTTTGAACTTATAAATGAAATTGTACAATATATATGCTTTTTAACCTTGTTTAGTTTAACATTATGCTTGTGAGGTTCATTTGTATTTTAGCTTGTAATTGTGGTTTTTAGTTGTCAATGAGAGTTCTGCTTCATGTTTATATCTGTATGTAACGTGTCTTTTTCCTCTGATTGTTTTTGAGATTTTTCTCTTTATCACTGGTGCTGAGTAAATTAATTGTGATGTACATAGGTGTAATTTTTTTGATGTTTCTTGTGCTTGGGGCCATAGAACTCTTGGATATGTGGGTTCATAGTTTCCATCGAATTTCTGAAAAATTTCATCCATTTTTACTTCAAATATTTTTTCTGTCTCCCGCTCCCATGCCTGTCTCCAGAGACTCCAATTCATGTATATTGGAATTGGAATCACCTTTGGAGTTGTTCCGTAGCTCATCATTGATGCTCTCTTCATTTTCTTCCATCATTTATTCTCTCTGTGTTTCAATTTGGGTAGTATCTATTGCCACATTGTCAAATTCACTAATCTTTTCTTCTGCAGAGTCTAATCTGCCATCATTCCCAGCAAGTGTAATTTTCATCTCAGATGCTCTTGTTTTTCATCTCTAGACATTGAATTTGGGTCTTTTTATATCTTCAATGTCTCTAATTAACATGGACAATCCTTCCTTTAGCTTCTAGAAGATGTGGAATACAGTTATAATGACTTTTACCATGGCCTTTCATATTAATTATACCATCTGTGCATTTCTGCATCAATTCCTATTAATTGATTTTTCTTCTCCTATAGGTCATACTTTCCTACTTCTTGTCAAGAATTGGAAAGGGTCTGAGATTTTATCCTACTTGCAGATTAACAAGTTAGCTACCCACAATTCCTTGGATGCTGACAGAAGACATTAAGACTCCAGGTCAGAGATAAAGAACAGTTTATTATTCAGACAATAGCAGTAGCCAGAGTATTTGTACTCTTTCCTGAGCCCTAATTCTCACAGGGTGACCAGGTGATACAGGTACCACCCGTATCAGTGGGTTGTATTATAGGGGAGGAAACTTGAGCTTAGAGAATCTGAAGCTTTCTTAATGAACAGTAAGCATGCCTACTCTTTGATCTGGAGGGAGGCACCATTCCTATCTTCCAAGGCTGTAAGCAAGACTGCTCTTTGCTCCAAAGGGAGACACGTTCTCTGTCTTCCAAGATTGTTCGCCATATAAACAGCCTTGAAAATGTTGACCAAAACAAAGACAGGCAATGCCTCTGCTCATAAAGTGTGCAGAAACACTAGAGATGCATGGAGATTTGTTTTCCAATACTTCTTTGCATGCCTGGTAATTTTATTGATTTTACTTTGTTGGACATGAGATACATTTATTTTCCTATGATATTCTTGAGCTTCCTTCTGGGATGCAGTTAAATTACTCAGAAACAGTTTGATCCTTTCAAGTCTTGCTTTTATGTTATATTAGGGAGGACAAGAGCAGCATTTAGTATATCGTCAGTTTTGCTGCATTACTGAGGCAAACCCTTCTAAGCCCTCTATAATTTTTTAGGTTTTCCAGTCTGGCTGGTGGGAACAGGTACTTCGTCCAGCCTTGTGTAAGTTCCAGGTATCATTCCCTCAAATCCTTTAGTGTTCTTTACCCAGCCTTGGTCAATTTCTCCCCATGCATGAACTGATTAGTGCTTAGTAGAAGACTTGAGGGATTTCCTCTGTGGCTGTCTAGAGTGTTCACTCTGTGGAGCTCTCTCCTCTCCAGTACTCTGCCCTGTAAACAGCAGACACCCTGGCCTCCCAAGACTCTCAGCTCTGTCTCTCCAACTCAAAGAGTCTGCTGGGCTCTGCCTGAGTTCTTCCTCTCTGCACTGTGGCCTGGGAAGTCTCTTCAGGCAGTTAGTTGGGGTAACTACAGGGAAACATAATTTCTTGACTCTCAGGTATTATTGAGACTTAGCAAATTTTAATATTACTTCATACATTTACTCTCCATGACAATGGAAAAACATTAGAACACTTTAGTTTACCTCATTCCAATAAATGCCATTACTGTGGTATGTTTTAGTTCTATGTATATCTTAACTCCCGTAAAAAATTATTATTATCATTATTGATTTGTACCATCAATATTCATTTAGACTTATCCAATACTTACCATTTACCTTGCTTTTAATTCCTTCTTTATCTTTGACCTTCTATCTGAGATCAATTTGTTCCTATCTGAAGAACATCAGAATTCTCTGGTGATGAACTTTCCTTTCCTTTTTGGGTCTGAAATGTCCTTAATTAACCTCTAATCTTGAAACATACATTTTCCCTGGGTTTAGAATTCTTGATTGGCAGCTCTTCTGTCATATTGTCTTTTTATTTCCATTATATCTATTGAAAAGTCAGCTATCCATCCAATGGTTTGTTTGAAGATTGCTTTTTGGATATTCTGTTTATTGGATTTCAGCAATTTTATTATGATGGGCCTACTTGTGGATTTATTTTGCTTGGCGGTCAAGGGGCTTTTAGAACATGTGGCTTGATGTCTTTCAATGTAGGAAATTTCTCATCATGCTTTCTTCAGATTTACTTCTGCACAATTCCCTCTCTCCTTTCTGTCTGGGACTCCAAATTACATATGTGATAGACATTGTCATTTTATCCTTCATCTTTTCCTTTTCTTTAATGTTTGCCATCCTTTCTTCCTCTACTGTTTTTATTCTGGATATATTCTTCTGACCTAAATGCTAGTTCACAAATTCTTTTTCATCTATATCTAATATGCTGTTAAACTACAAATCCACTTACTGAAATCTTCATTTCAGTTGTGGTATCTTTTACTTCTAGACTTTCTTTTCGTGTTTTCTTTTTCTTTTTTTGTTTTGAATTTCTAGTTCTCAGCTAAAATTTTCAATCTTGCCTTTATCTCCTTACACATAGTCAGCATAATTATTTTATACTTTGCGTTTATAAGTCTAATATTTTAAGCCCAAATGGGCTTGCTTTTCTTGAGTGCTTTCGTGTTACCTTGTTTCATTTTTTCTGGCTATTTTTTGTATGTGTGTGCTGGACATTATATTTAACAAATTCTTTAGGTAAATGGTTTGAAACCTACAACACTCTTTTTTGTTCATCTAGTAAATATTTTACATGTGTTTTTTTCAGGTGCCTAGAGGGACTAACAATCTGGGTTGGTCTTAATTTAGTTGGAGGATGGAGATGATTCAGAGTTGGGTAGCAGTCTTTTAGAAGGCTGATCTGCTGATTCATTCTTCCTGCTAGGGTTAGGGTTAGGGTTAGGGTTAGGGTACATATCTGGAGTTTCAACCCAAAACACAGGGGGTTTACCAGAGTTCTTTGTCCTTTTGAGCAATGGGACTCAAGACACCTTTTACAGAATCAGCAAATGCACTAAGATAAGAACAGTTTCAATTCTGAGCTCACATCTCTGGATATCCATTTTCTCCCATAATCTATGCTGACAATTCTCTATCTTGTTGCTCTCTGACAACTTTAAGCAGACATTCTCCCTCCGTACATATATATGTAGCTGTTTTTGTTTTGTTTTGTTTTTTGTCTAGGTTGTCTAGTTGTCTTCAGTGGGAGCAACGGTCTACCTTATTTAGACTTTCATTACTGAGAGCAGAAGTGGCTGCTTTTTCTTTCTCATTTTTAAACAACATATACTATAATTTTCAAAGGTAAAAGCAAACATTTATGTGAGATATGTTGATACTAATTTTGAAACAATTATTTTGACGTTTTCGTACATTTAATGAGTCTCTTACTATATAGTCTTTTGCAACTGTGCTTTCTCAGTCTTGAATTTTTCCTTCCTTTCTATACATATTGTTTTTTGCGCAAGCCTTCTGTTACATTATTCAGAAAGAATACGGGGTGGCATATTTTCTTAATCTTTGTATTCCTGAGAAAATATTACTCTTGACCTCATGCATGAATAATAACTTTACTAAATATAGAAACTGTGTCCTTTAGAGCCTGGAAATGTTGCTTCATTTTCTTCTAGTAAAGTTGTGGGAGAAGAAGGCTAAGGCTAATCTGATTTTGGTGATTTTGTTTGTAACCTAACTTTGACTTTCCTCTATGCTTTAAAAGCTTTTCTTTATCACTGATCTTTAGAAATTCCATGAGGCTTTGCAGGCTTCTGTTCCCATTTGAGCGTTTATTATCTTTGCCTATAAATATAATGTGTACTCTCATGTTTGGGGTCGAGGAACTGGTTTGCATTAGGAAAACTTTTTTTCTGCTCTTTTTCTAAAGATTGCTTCATTTCTGTTTGTTCTATTGTCTTTTATTGGTATCCAAGGATATGTAGATTTAATCTCCTGGATCTATTCTGTATATGTCTCACATTTATTCTCCTTGTTATCATATCTTCATTTCAGTAGTTGCAAACCCAATGCCTGTAGAGTTCAGGCAGGTAACAAAAATAAATGAAGCCAGCCTGGTACAAAAAATAATGAATGATGATAATTGTAGAGAGCAAATGTCCTTTCTGAATGTGGTAGCTACCGATAGTATTCAGCTCTAATAAAGTAGTACCAGATTCAGTATTTTGCCAGAAAAACTAAAATCTGAGTTTTTAAAAATATAATATTTCTTAGTAGAATAAAAACTGGAAAAAGATCTCACAACTTACCATTGGGTTGATCTTGGTCACACATAGAATGATCTGTTACTTCATTGTCTTTTGTAATATTGTCATCCTTTGCAGAATCTGACACAACAAACAAACAAAACCTCTAGTAAGCATTTTTAATCATGAAATAGAGTAGCTTCCAGAACTAACATGATAGATTTATGTTTGGGGGACAGAACTTACTATTTTTTAAGAATACCATTAAAATACTTTAATACTTGAATCAATAAGTTAGATTTTCTTAAAATACTACATAAGCTATCTGCACGAAGTTTACAAGGTAAAGATGATAGAGATTTGGTTGAGACATCTTTTTGCAACAAACAAGAAAATATAAGAAGATTTTATGCATCTGTGAAAGTCTTAGGAGAATTGTGCAAAAGGATATGAAAGGAAGGCAAAATAGAGAAGATTAAAGGAATAGCTAATTTTAATGTTCTTAATGCTTCCATTACTGTAGTTGTTCATATATGGGAGCCTGGAGTCCTTGAAAGAGCCAGATGCAGATCTTTGAGATCCAGCGGTAATTAAGTTCGTCTTCCTCAGGAACCATACCAGTAGAACAATAGCAAAAGGGGCATGCAAGCCTTCTGTTCTGTGCAATTTCATCCGCTACCTCATATAGCATGTTTAAACGTGGAATCAGCACAAGGTCATCTTTTTTTTGTCATATGGTATACTTTACAGGAAATAACGTAGCTAAAAGAATTTCAGTGACAATGGACTCTTGCAAAGCAAGAAAGGGTCCCTTGTTGGATGTTTGAGGCCTCTCTCGAGGCTCTTTAAAAGTCATTGGAAAGAGCATGTGAGTGGGTCAGCAGAAAGACAGAAAATAGGTTCTTTCATTCATTCCACAAATATTTTTTAAGGGTCAACTGTATGCCAGACGCTGTTCTTGATGCTAGAGAGTCAATAGTAAACAGAGCACCAAATCTCTGTCCTTATGGAGGTTACAATCCAGTAACCTCTATGATATTTTTCACGCAGCTAAAAGGGTCATAAGTGAAAGATATCCAAAAGCCATAAGCTAATCCTTTTCTAAAAATTATTTTATTGAGGTCATATTGGCTTATAACATTGCGTAAATTTCAAGTGTACATTATTATATTTCAGTTTCTGTATAGACTCCATAGTGTTCACCATCAATAGTCTGGTTTTTATCCATCACCATATGTATGTGCCCATTTACCCCTTTTTCTCTCCCCCCAACCCCTTCCCCTCTGGTGCCATGAGCTAATATTGGATGCATGTGGCTGTGGAGAAAGCTGGGGATGGTGGATCGACACTTGTTATTACTTACAGATAGGTTCTCTACTGAGTTAGTATCACTCAGTTGAGTTTTAACAGATTCCCTAACAGAATGAATCAAATGGAGTCTAACATGTTATTCTTTCTTTGTTTCCTTTTCCGTCTTCCCTCTCTTCCTTCTCAGACTAGAAGATAGCCTTAAACAATATGGTTTGGAATATTATGAGAAAGTTTGTTTCTTGAAACTGCCACAAGCAACGTTTGATGGACAAGTGAGAAACCTGGGTAGTTAACATATGATTCAAATTTAATAACCAGCGAAGCAAGTATACACCCAAAGTGTATGGTTTTAATTAACTGCAAATAATTCCCCCAAGGCAAATGTTTAATTATCTGCACAGCTTCTTATTTCTTCCTGAGACTGACAATAAGTTTCAACACCCAAATTTGGAAGCAAAATTGATCATAGACACATTTTCCAAACTGTTATCTCACTCATGTCAAACTGTTTTAAACTAGCTCCCATTAAAATATGCCTTTTTAATTTTGGCTCTAACATGTGGATAAAAAAAAATCCTTTGAATACTTTTTTCCACCTTAACACTGAAAATGAGCAAAGATTGAAAAAGCTACCACACAAATCAGGCTAACTTTTAATTTTGAAAGTGTTTTAGTATTTTTGTTAGTTTGTTTATAGAAAATGGCATTATTTGATATGTTATCTTGGGCAAAGCTCATTTCTGTCAACCTTAACATTTTAAGATTATCCAAGATTTTGCATGTAGTTAAAATTTGTTCATTTACACTCAACAATAACTCATTGTTTTCTAAACTTACATAAACATTATGTTTCACACGCCAAATATTACATAAGAAATGTCTTTTAAATAATGATTTGCATTGAGCTTAAAAGTTTATGGTCTAATGATTCACATAAGATGGGTGAAAGTATTTGAAAAATTAATCTCTAGAATGTACCTGTTTTATCACCTATATTTGTTTCTTTAGCAAATTAATTGACCCTTTAATTTCAGTTTCCTTGGGGGAGTTGTTTTAACATTGCTCAGGTGCCTCTGATCTTATGTGTCCTAAACTATATATAATGTATTTCACTGAACTCAAGACACCATCGATTATTATTTGCACTATTATTTTGTGTAGGATTAGAAAAAAATGCTACCAAATTAACTATAACACACCATCAATCCTAAGAATGTGTCTTGATTTCAGAAATAAAATTTATGAAAGACTGTGCATCCTAGAAATATTATATTTGAGTATATTCTACGTGTACACAAATACACATCTTTATGTGATGATAAGGATTTTGTATCAACATGCCCCATCATCAAAACCACAAGCTCATTTTGTCTTGTATGTGAGCTTCTTCTCCAGAAATGTTCCACCTCTACATACAGCAATAAAGCAGGATAAAAAATATAAACTCATGATAGCATCCACACATAACCAGGTGGCTGTGGAAAATTTCTATTGTAGTTTCTCTATTAAAAAGGCTATTTGAATTTCCAGTCTCATGAACCTAAGCAAGACTGGATTTGATCCTGAATGCTTTAAATCATGAGTCCTATTACATTACCCTTAGTTGTGGGTTTGAAATGACAGTGGAGCTTTTCTGCTTAGGAGGTGATGAAAGCTGCACCATATATGTATATAAAATCATTATTCATAATGAGAAAGAGAGATAATATATTTAGTATATAAGGTCACTAAAAGAGCTTATTCTTTCTGTCAGTTCTAAAAACTGCCATGAAAAATGTAGTTGTATATACTAAATTCTTGCTGCACCATGGATTCACATTTTGTTTAATTCTAAACCTTATGATTTGGTAATGTTCAAAAAAATGTAGAAGAGTTGGGGCCAGCCTCATGGCATAGTGGTTAAGTTCGTACGCTCCACTTCAGTGGCCCAGGGCTCACTGGCTCAGATCCTGGGCGCGGACCTATACATGGCTCATCAAGCCGTGCTGTGGGGGCGTCCCACATAGAAAAACTAGAAGGACTTACAACTAGGACATACAACTATGTACTGGGGCTTTGGGGAGAAAAAAAAAGGGGGGAAGATTGGCAACTGATGTTAGCTCAGGGCCAATCTTCCTCACAAAAAAAGAAAGCATAAAAAAAGCAAACGAGTTCTCACCTAATTCTGAGAGTCAGTCAGTGTTATTTGAATAGCAGAGGACTAGAATTAAATTTATATGTAGATTCTGACTTTCAAAATCTTTAAGGTCAATGTCCTATTAGAGAATTTTTTCAAATGCAAATATCACATCAAACATTCAAGCCAAAGTTCTAAAGATAGATTATCTTTTAAGATTAGCAAGAATAAAAAAGAAATGTTTTCATAAAAAATCTCCTTATTTAGGAAGTTGAAAAAGGTTTAAAAGAATATTTTAAATAGATTAAAATTAAAAAAATAAAACAGAAATTCTAAAAAGTGGATCATTTTTAATGTAGTCAACTACACATGTCCACACAGTATAGCACATGTATAGATTTAAGCTGTGATGAGAAATGATAAAAACATTGAATTTTAATAAATATATCTAAACTACAAATCAAAATAAATGCTATGCCTTTCAAAGATGTCCCTTTAAAACAAAAGTTTTTAACCCTAGGAGATCCCTGAATATACCCTAGGGGTCCACAAACCCTTTTTAAATGATATGCAAAATGTGTGCATATATTCATATGTTTATTTGTCTGGGAGGAGATAGTTTCCATTATATTCTTATAGGGACTCACAACCCCAACAAGGGTAAAAATGACTATAGACATGTATACCCTAATGCCAGTGACACTGCCATTTTACAAAAGATTTCTAGGACTGTTAATGAGGAATGAGCTACAGAACTTGATGCCTACTCTGCGGATTCATCAATGACGGCAATTCTTGAACTCTTAAGGTAGATCTGACTCAAGGAAATTGCCAAAAAACTATAGAGATGTGTTTAATAAATGAGGAGGAAAATCCAGCTGGCAAAAAACACTTTGCACCAAAATTAGAGGCTACTATAAAGTCTAAAACTGAACAGATCATTAACTGTCTTTGAAGACATTTTTCAATTCAGGAGGTATACAAAATCCATCTAGTAAGAGAGGGGCCCCGACTGCTATTTAGCACAGTGGCAGAAGGTCATTTTGGTGTAAAAGGTCTAATGGGTCTGAACAAAACAAATGCCATCCACAAACACCTACATGTAAAATCTCCTTGCTCTGTAACATGTAAAATCCACACATGAAGATCTTAGCTTGACGCAAAAGTTGTACAGAAACACAATCCCCTGGATTTCCTTTGATTCTTGTACACTGATTTGTTTAGACCAAGCAAAACATTTGTCTTGGCCTACTCATTTGAATCACTGGTTTATTATGTGAAGCAATTAGAATAAAGTAGTTTCTCCTCCATCTGAAGAGTTTGCTTATCCACAATAAACTAGAGTCTCCACAGCCAATTATGGTCTCATTGAAGCTTTGCAGTGACTATTCCTCTATATAGGAAAAATATATCCTGTTATATGTCCCAGAGTTTTCAGATGGTGAGGATATGAACTGTGCTTTGTCCTGGTGAAGCTGGATATACAAGGCTGATCTATATTTACCTGAAAAGTAACTGGGTCCATAGGACAGGACACTGCCCTGAGCATCGGGAGGCTCAATTGAGCTATGGTTGGTCATCTGTCTTCATTATACAATTATTAACCCCTATTAAAAGGGGGCCGATCATCCCCAGAGATATGGAATCCAGGAACTAACAGTCTTTGAGAGATGGCTGGGAAAACCATCATTGTGTACCACTAACTTTGTTTCTATTAGAAAACATATTCCATCAGAAGTTGAAATATAATGATCTACACCTGAAATTTATATGATGTTATAAACTAATGTTACCTCAAAAAAAGTGAAGTAAAAAAAAACACATTCCAAATTCCAGACAGTAAATTTGTATGAACCAGCTCATTCCTCCATTGGAGGTGATAGTCTTCTGCAGGTTACTGAAAATACAAGCAAATAAGAGAATCCGTCATGAGAGGATGGGCACTAGTTGGGGTTGTGATTCTAGATTTACAACTACAAACTTCATTAATGTAGGAAAATCCATTCACTTCACATAATCTCAGTTTCTACATCTAGGAAGTGAGGGTGTTCAGCCAGATAATCCTTCTAAAATACTTTATGGTGCTAATCTGCTGATTTGTTCAAATTATCTCTTTGTTCTGGACAACACTTCTCTGTAAACATTCCCACACTTCCCTCATTGTCTGCATACCTGAGTTGGACAGTTCACAGTCAGATTTTTACTGTCTATTTATAAACTAAAGGTTAATAGCAGGAGAAGTAGTGCCATGTGACATCCATGCCACACTGGCCATCGTTAACTCAGAAACTGAACAAAGAATCATCACAATGTAAGACAGAACAGCTGGATATGAAGCCGAGCTGGACCAGGATGGAAAAAGAAATGCTTAATTACCCTTTCCATCAAGTTAATGTTTCCCCTTTGGCCATGTAAACAAAGGCAAATCTGCTCTTGTTTTCAGTCGTCTGTGACCTGCTATCCTTGCCCTCCATCCTTCTGATTCCTTTCTGATCTTGCCTCCCTCTCTTGCTAACCCACGAACCGCAGGCTCTCTTGACAATACTTTTCTACCAGTCTGATCAGGCCGCAGGCTTGAAAAGTAGCTACGGTTCTAGATGTTAACTGACTTGGAATTCTATTAGAACATTCATCTATAACTTAGGGAGAATACGAGTGTTTTATTTACACTGTCGTTTAATTCAATCTGATAATGAAAAGTCTGTGTGACTGTACTACTGAGAGGACCCTCCAACTAGGGGAAAGGATGAGGCCTTTCGGCCCTAACTGAGTAGAGTCACAGCCCAGCGGCTGGCCACTGCTTCTCAGTAATTTTGTCTCACGGAGACGTTGAGACAGTAGACAGTCTGCCTGTAGGATCATAAATGCTTCGAGTTCTGGGCTCAGGTTGTTTGCAGCCAGACACTGGGAGAGTGTGGCTGGGAAACCAGCACCTCACCCTGCTGAGATCCAGGGATTCCTACAGTCCCCGGGACTGCGTCATAACCCACCCTGTTGAAGCACAACTTAAGTCTTTTTTCCCAAATGATGGAAAGGGACATGTTTGGAAACTAAGATAAGCATTTGGACCCTTCGCGGGAGTTACTCATTTTACGTGAGTTTCAAAGATGTGGATGGCTTCTTATTAACACCTATTTGTTCCTCACACCTAGAAGGATCCACAAACCCATCCAAATTAAAATGGATGTGCTTACTTTTTTCTGTTTTCTTCCCATATAATTCTATAATATGTATAACTATAATTTGGATGAATATATAATTATATATACAAAATTATATATTTTGGGTATTGTTCTATATATCCAAAACTATAATTCTATAATTTGGATGGCTGCAGAATGGTTCATTATGTGGATCTACCACAAGCTATTTTACTATTGTCCTTGCTACTGAACATTCAAATCGAATCCAATTTTCATCCATGTTAAATAAACCAGTTGTATTGTTGTATTGGGTATCCCAAGGCTGCATTCACTCCTCTCCTCTGTCTCTTACTTCTTCTCAGCCCACTCCCACCTCTGAGATATAGAGTTTAGATCTCTCTAGAGCCAGAGTAACTAGAATAGAAACAGCCCATGTCCGTTAAGACTTGTAGCTGACAGTGCCTCACCCATATCCCTTCGGACAACTCCTGAAATTGCAGCAGATGGTTCCATGAGCTGAACTGCTTTCTGAGACTCTGAGCAAGGGCATTCTTGCCCCAGGTGGGCCAGAAGTACCCAGGAGCTAGTGCCCAATTCCTGACTCCCACAGGATTCAGGAGATAAAACCCCAGGTTCCTCACCCCTCAGGGAGATAATTCTGAGCATGCTCTGTATATTTTTTAGAGCAATGGCGTTTGAGTTCCCTTCAGCAGGAACCCACCCCACTTCCCCAAGCCTCACCTGTGCTTCCTGGGACCATCTTCCAAATAAACCATTTGCTCCTACATCCTTGTCTCAGAATTTGCTTTTGGAGAACCCAAACAAAGACAGCCAAGATAGTCACTAACCTGTCTTGCACTACTTAGTAGCAAAAATGTGAATGTTTACCCTATTCTCCTAACTTACAGTCTGCTGCTTTCTTATACCAGGCTGCCTTTAATTAGCGAATGTTGGGAAAAGTGCCTGCCACCTATCTAAGAGAAGTTGGAAAAAGAGGTTGCCAGGTTTTACACCATATAACCCTGAGAGCTGGACACAGGTGATTGGTGAGAGATGGGTCCTGGGCAGTCACCTATAGGTTGGCCAACAGACATAAAGCTGGCCTTACACGAGAGCTCCACTCACCAGGAGATAATTAATATTAGATTATGATGAAAGGAATCCATCAGCAACTTTGCCTTCGAGTATTTGGTGGTAAAATATACAGAGAAAGCTTCGAAGCATAGAATGGTTTAAAAGCAATGATTCACTGAAGGGGAAGGGAAGAAACACAAGCTGTGGATGGGGTAGAACAAAGAAGCATAGAGAGTTACTTGGTAGCATTAGAAGAGTGAAAGAGGAAAAGAAGGTAGTAAAAGTCTTGGGTGCCCCTTGAGTGGCCAACTTTTAGAGAAGTTGTTGAGTTGCTAGAAGAACCATTTGAGCTGCTGCGGCCTCCTGGACGATCCAGTTCCTGGAGCGGATGAAAAGGTTCCCTCGCGCTCTGACTTTCCTACCACCTGAGGAGACCTCAATGTGTGTCGCTTCTGCATAACCCAAAAGAGTTTGACTTTGCTTATTTTGTGGTTCTTGCAAGTTCATTATCTAATTTTAAGGTGTATATATACTTTAAGCATTTCTAAAATGATTTTTAGAAACATTACTTTAAGAAGTTTGGTATTCTTTTAGATCCATTTTTCAAGATTCACCTTTTTCCTCATTTCAAGTGTTCAGCACCCTCATGAACTTTGTACACAGTTTGAAAGATACTAGACCAAGAAACAGAGAGAGTTAAAGAGGGGAACAGCCTGATCATGCAGAATAAAACAAGTTCAGTAAAATTCGTTTTCAAAAATGACCCTGGTGGGAAAAAAAGTTAGATGGCATCTGGTATTACAGGAAATGGGGTGTATAGAGGCATTCGTATGATGAGGGCAACGTTTTGCCTCATAAACCGAGAAAAATGTGTTAAAATCCTGTAAAATGTTATTTTATGAGGACTTTGGGCAGTAGACTAAGGATTAACTTAAAACTGTTATTTTGTATTTCCACGAAGATTTTGTTTTAATCCACTCCTATTTTAGACAGTTTAACCATGAGTTCTGGAATCATTATAATAGATTTTCCTAATGCAATGACTGACTCTATCAGTCGGCTGGGGCTGCTGTAACAAAATACCATAGATTGGGTGACTTAAACAACAGAAATGTATTTTCTCATACTTCTGGCGGCCAGAAGTCCCAGATAAGATACTGGCTGATTCGGCTTCTGGTGAGCACCCTCTTCCTGGCTTACAGACAGCTGCCACCTTCTTGCTGTGTCCTCACATGGCCTTTCCTCAGTGTGGGAACTTGGAGAGACAAAGATTGAGATCGCGCTCTCTTCCTCTTCTTAATAAGGCAGCTAGTCCTACCATGAGGACCCCACCATCAATGACCTAATCTAACTCCCATTACCTCCCACAGACCCCATCTCCAAATACCATCATGTTGGCTAGGGCAACGTATAAAGTTTGTATGTGTTTGGGGGAACAGAAATATTCTCCCTGTAAAAGTGACAGTATGCACTTGTGCGCATGGCTGTTTGGATGATTTATCTTTCAAATGTTAGCTATTCAAGTTTGGCATCCCTGCCATACACCAGAACAAAGTTTCAAAATGGATTTTGAAATAGAACCTTCCCTAAATGCAAGGTTCACTTTCCCCATCCCAATTCTCTGGAGTCAATTTTCATCCATCCTTAAATGCATCAAGTAGTCGGTGTTTGGATAACATGCATAAAGTAGCATGAATAAGTTGACAGCATGAATAAGGGAGTCTGAGGTGATATTCAAAACACTTACTAATTGGCAGTAGTGTCAGCCAATGAGAATGAACATGTCCACAGCACTGGGGCAAGGGCCTGGAGCCTCACTGGTGTGTCTTGGATGGCAGGGTAGTAATGGCAGTTACTTGCAAGGACGGGACTTAAGTCACTATTTGCCAAAGAGCCTGTAAATATTTCAGTATTTCAAAAATTCTTGCAGCAGTACCAGGGTGTACTGGCGAATATCAGTTCTGTTAATAGTAGAAAATTATATTGATAAGTTTCTAAAAAAAGATAATCAGAGTAGTTTAATAACCAACAGTTTCTAATGTTCTGTTATTGGTGAAAAGAATGAGAAGTAGTTTTGTTGTTATAGACCAAAAGAGCCTACAATGTAAGGACTGGATAATCCTCAAACACACATTGGTAGTCACCTCTTATTTGGTGGCCTTACCTGATAAAGCACCACTGCAGATAGAATCAGCAAAAACTCGAGGTTAGTGGTACTTCTGTCTGGAAGACCACATTCTGTTTAGGCATCACCCTCTTGCCCCTTTGCTACACACACACTGTTCTACTGCTCTTACGGCACTGGTGAGGAAAACACATCTATTAGGGCAACTACGTTAGTGGATGAAGCTGATGGGCTGATGGCCATCTGGGTTGTGAGATATAAGAGGGCACCACATAAAACCATCTGTTCTAAAATATCCACCCTGTCCTCTCATGGTTCCCAGAGGAGCATTTCATTCTTTTGGGACTTGACATATCTTCTGTCTTTTGGGAGTTTTCAAAATGCAGATCTCTTTGGGAGGATCCCACTTGAGCCAGATTTGCTTTAAGGATTCATTAATCAAATGCTAGAGGTGGGTCTGGGTCCAATCAAGAATAAGAAAAGGATGGCACTGAGCAGAGACCAAGAGGGAGGGAAGGACCTTAATTAAACAAATGATGCAAGAGAGCATCAAGGCAGTTTACATTTATCTTCTAACTCAGAGAATTGCTAAATGGGGTCTCTTTAAGGTGAAATCTCTATTTGTTGTTTAGGAGGGGCAACTGGGGGAGAGAGAGACTGCTGAATTAAAGTGTATGTTACTTACATTACTGAACACTTGCCTAAAAAGTTGTCTTCATAATTTTTGAAAAAACTTGAGTTCTTAACTTTTCATTGAAGATATACATAAAGAAAAGTGCAAATTTCATCAGTGTACAGCTTGATGAATTATCACAAATTGAATGCTCCTGTATGACCAGCACCAGCTCAAGAAATAGAACATATCTAGCATTCTGGAAGCCCCACTCATTTTCCCCTCCAGTCACCATGCTCACTCCAAAAATCACCCCTCTGACTTCTAACAGCATTTATCATTTCTTCTTGTTTTCAGAATTTATATAAATGGCATTGCCAGCCCTGGTGGTCTAGCGGTTAAGATTTGGCCTGAGTTCATTTCCCAGTCAGGGAACCACACCATCCATCTGTCGGTTGTCATCTTGTGGTGGTTGCATGTTGCTGTGATGCTGAAAGATATGCCACTGGTATTTCAAACACCAGCAGTGTCACCCATGGTGGACAGATTTCAGCAGAGCTTCCAAACTAAGACAGGGTAGGAAGAGGACCTGGACACCAACCTCCAAAAAATTGGTCATGAAAACCCTACGTCTGGCAGTGGAGCATTGTCTGATATAGTGCTGGAAGGTGAGAGGCTGGTGCAAAATGACAGGGCAGGGTTTTGCTCTGCTGTACACAGGGTTTAGGAGTTGGAATCGAGTGGACAGCTTTAAGAAATCAAAAAAATAAATAGAATTACACACAATATGTGCTCTTCCACGTCTGGTTTCTTTTGCTCAATGTTGTGTTGGCGAAATTCATTAATATTTTTGCACGTGAAAGTGTATTTTAATTGCACTATGGCCATGTCAATGTATCTAATGGTGAATCTTATTTGAGGTGTGAAAATTACCTTTTTTCTCTTTTTAAGCATCAAACACTCACTGCTTCCCCATACTTTGCCCTCAACATATTATTTTCGTACTGTAGCAGATCTTAAATGTTAGCGTGCACTGGGAGCTCCTGGAGGGCTTTTTAGCACACAGACTGCTGGCTCCTCCCCCGGAATTTCTGATTGGGCAGGTCTGGAGTGAGGCCTGAGAATCTGCATTTCTAACAAGTTCCCAGGTGATGCTGCTGCTCCAAGGACCACTCTTTAAGATCTACTGCCTTAGGATATACTGAATTTGTTAACCAAAGCCATATGTGTGTATTCTTTTCTATATCAAAGTTATCTTTCATTTAAAGTAGGATTTTTAAAAATAAGTATCCTTATGTAGCCTCACCATGGATTTTCCATTGCAGGAAGGGCAAGATCCCACATGTGGTGAGGAAGAACACAAAGCTCTAGGAGTGGCTGAATCTGTAAGATCCATATCAATATGTGAAGATGTGAGAGCCATTTTCAGAGAATCCTCTCCTTAATATTAGATCTACTGGATCTTACTGTTAAAAATCTGAAACTCCTTGCAGCTTGACATGTATCCCGAAAAAAACCTGCCCAAATATCAGGAAAAGTCCAGGTCTTTGCATCAAGTCTTGCAGGCAAGAAGTCCTAAAGAATAAAGCTTTAAGACTAAAAGGAATAAACCATTGCTACAACATATTTATTGCAAGCCAACTCTAGACACTGTCCAATATATTAGCCACCAGCCACATGTGGTCACTAAGTCCTTTCAATGTGGTGAGTTTAAATAACATATTCTATAAGTGTGAAATATATACTGGGTTTCACAGACTTAGTACAAAACAAAGCAAAAAAGATTGTTAATATTTCATCAATAATTTTTATATTGACTACATGTTGAATTTACTATATTTTGAACATATTTGTTAAAGTATACTATTAAAACTATTTTTGAAATGGTTCTTGAGTCACATCAGCATCATGGTGGTGTGAACTTGCCTGGGACTCTCTCCCCTACAACATACAACAAAAAGGGGCATCCATACTCCAACAGAGGACATCCTAGCACAACACAAAAATGTCAGAGAGACATGCAGCCATACGACGGAAGGTGGAGAGGCTGGAGCCCCTTTGGAGGAGCTGGAACAGGGCAAGAGAGAACTTTGCTTCCTCCCCTAAAGATTGCAATCCATGACTGCAGGAGGCTCCGTGAGGGAAGGAACCGGGGAGGAGACATTTGTTTATGGGAACATCAAGGACCCCTGAGGGCCCATTCAGCCTAGAGGGAAGACCTCTATCGTGGGAGGGCTTTCGTGGGGGGTGACCTCATCAAGCCAACACCCCAGGAGACCAGATAGTGAGAGAAGAGTGAGAAAGCCCAGGGAGCATGGAGGAGAAAGCACCTCTCCCCCAACCCACCTTACACCCACTCCGCTGCCTGGGATCTCAGCTGAAGGTGGAGGGCTCAGAATGTGTGGCCCTTGACCTGCCCCACCCAGTGGCAATAGGTGGTAACTGCAACCAAATAATATCAGGATGTGTAAGATCCAATCCACCTCCTCTAGCAATATCAAATACTCTATCAAATCTCCAGACCAGAGAGAAAATGACAAGTACCCAGAATTCAGTCCTGAAGACACAAAAATATGTAATTTAAATGACAATGAGTTCAAAATAGCTATCATCAAAAAGCTCAATGAGGTAAAAGAGAATGTAGAGAAACAATTTAACGAGTTCAGGAGCTGCTTCACAAAAGAGATTGAAACTATAAAGAAGAATCAATCAGAAATGTTAGAGGTGAAAGGCACAATGGAAGAGATAAAGCAAAATATGGATTCCCTGACAGCTGGAGTGGCCATTGTAGAGGAGAGTATCAGCATAATCAAAGATAGATATGTTGAAATGCTCAAAACAGAGGAGGAGAAGGAACTAAGACTAAAAAGAAATGAAGAAAGTCTCTGAGAAATATCCAACTCAATTAGGAAATGCAACATCAGAATTATAGATATTCAAGAAGGAGAAGAGGAGAATGGAGCAGAGAACATGTTCAAAGAAATAATATCAGAGAACTTCTCAGACCTAGGGAAAGGGAGGGAAATCTGCATGGAAGAGGCTTCCATATCTCCTAGATATGTCAATGTAAAAAGACCTACTGCAAGGCATATAGTAGGAAAACTGGCAAAAATGAATGACAAAGCTGGAAATTAATTACAAGAAAAAAGCTGAGAAAGGGACAAAGACGTGGAGACTAAACAACACGCTATTGAACAAGCAGTAGATCATTGAAGAAATTAAAGGAGAAATAAAAAAATACCTGGCGACAAATGAAAATAACATACCATACCAAATCATATGGGATGCAGCAAAAAACGTGTTAAGAGGGAAATTCATCGCAATACATGCACACCTTAACAAACAAGAAAAATCCCAAATGAGCAATCTCAAATTACACCTAACTGAATTAGAAAAAGAAGAACAAACAAAGCCCAAAGTCAGCAGAAGGAGAGAAAAAATAAAAATCAGAATAGAAATAAATGCTATTGAAACAAAAAAGACAGTAGAAAGAATCAATGAAACAAAGAGCTGGTTCTTTGAGAAGATAAATAAAATTGACAAACCCCTAGCCAGACTTACAAAGAAAAAAAGAGAGAAAGCTCAGATAAACAAAATTAGAAATGAAAGAGGAGAAATAACAACAGACACCACAGAAATACAATGGATTATAAGAAAATACTATGAAAAACTATATGCCAACAAAATGGATAATCTAGAGGAAATGGACAAATTCTTAGACTCTTACAGCCTATCAAAGCTGAATCAAAAAGAAACAGATAGTGTGAATAGACCAAATACAAGGAAAGAGATTGAAACAATAATCAAAAGCATTGCGAAGAATAAAACCTCAGGACTAGACAGTTTCCCTGGAGAATTTTACCAAACTTTCAGAGAGGATTTAATACCTATCCTCAAGCTATTCCAAAAAATTAGGGAGGATGGAACACTTCCTAACACATTCTACAAGGCAAACATCACTCTGATACCAAAGCCTGACAAGGACAGCACAAAAAAGGAAAACTACAGGCCAATATCACTGATGAACATAGATGCAAAAATCCTCAAGAAAATTTTGGCAACTAGAATTCAGCAATACATCAAAAAGATTATCCATCATGATCAAGTGGGATTTATACCAGGGACACAGGGATGGTTCAACATCTGCAAATCAATCATGATACACCACATCAACAAATTGAGGAATAAAAACCACATGGTCATCTCAATAGATGCAGAGAAAGCATTTGACAAGATCCAACAGCGATTCATGATAAAAACTCTTAAGAAAATGGAGATAGAAGGAAATTGCAACAACATAATAAAGGCCATATATGACAAACCCTTAGCCAACATCATACTCAATGGGCTAAAACTGAACATCATCTCCCTGAGAACAGGAACAAGACAAGGATGCCCACTATCACCACTCTTATTCAACACAGTACTGGAGGTTTTGGCCAGAGCAAATAGGTAAGAGAAAGGAATAAAAGGAATCCAAATAGGGAGTGAAGAAGTGAAACTCTCACTGTTTGCAGATGACATGATCTTACATATAGAAAACTCCAAAGAATCCATCGGAAAACTAACAGAAATAATTCACAACTACGGTACAGTTACAGGGTACAAAATAAACTTAGAAACACCAGTTGCTTTTCTATACTCTAATGACGAACTTACAGAAAGAGAACTCAAGAATACAACTCCATTTACAATCACAACTAAAAGAATAAAGTACCTAGGAAAGCATTTAACCAAGGAGGTGAAGGACTCATACAACGAAAACTATTAAGACATTACTGAAAGAAATTGATAATGACATAACAAGAGAGAAAGAGATTCCATGCACATGGATTGGAAGAATAAACATAGTTAAAATGTCCATACTACCCAAAGCAATCTACAGATTCAATGCAATCCCAATGAGAATCACAATGTCATTCTTCATGCAAATAGAGCAAAGAATCCTAAAATTCATATGGGGCAACCAAAGACCCCAAATTGCTAAGGCAATCCTGAGAAAGAAGAACATAGCTGGAGGCATCACAATCCCTGACTTCAAAATGTACTAGAAAGCCATAGTGGTATGGTCCTGGTAGAAAAACAGGCACACAGATCAATGGAACAGAACTGAAAGCCCAAAAATAAAACTGCACATCTATGGACAGCTAATCTTCGACAAAGGTGCCAAGAACACACAATGGAGAAAAAAAGGTCTCTTCAATAAACGGTGTTGGGAAACTGGACAACCACATGCAAAGGAATGAAGGTAGACCATTATCTCATGGCCTACGCAAAAATAAACTCAAAATGGATCAAAGACTTGAAGATAAGTCCTGAAATCATAAAACTTCTGGAAGATAATATAGGTAGTGCACTCTTTGATATTGAACTTAAAAGGATTTTTTCGAATACCATGTCTTCTCAGGCAAGGGAAACAAAAGAAAAAATAAACAAGTGGAGTTCATCAGACTAAAGAGCTTCTGCAAGGCAAAAGAAACTGGAATCAAAACAAAGAGACAACCCACCAATTGGGAGAAAATATTTGCAAATCATATATCTGACAAGGGTTAATCTCCACAATATATAAGGAACTCACACAACTGAACAATAAAAAAACAAACAGCCCAATCAAAAAATAGGCAGAGGATGTGAACAGACATTTTTCCAAAGAAGATATACAGATGGCCAATAAACACATGAAAAGATTTTCAACATCACTAATCATCAGGGAAATGCAAATCAAAACTACACTAAGATACCACCTTACGCCTGTTAAAATGGATATAATCACTAAGACTAAAAATAACAAATGTTGGAGAGGGTGTGGAGAAGAGGGAACCCTCATACACTGCTGGTGGGAGTGCAAACTGGTGTGGCCACTATGGAAAACAGTATGGAGATTCCTCAAAAAATTAAAAATAGAACTACATATGATCCAGCCATTCCACTACTGGGTATCTACCCAAAAAATGTGAAATCAACAATCCAAAGTAACATATGTACCCCTATGTTCATAGCAGCACTATTCATGATAGCCAAGACATGGAAACAATCCAAGTGCCCATCGACTGATGATTGAATAAAGAATATGTAGTATACATATATACAATGGAATACTACTCAGCCATAAAAAAAGACAAATTCATCCCATTTGCAACAACATGGAAGGACCTGGAGGGAATTATGCTAAGTGAAGTAAGCCAGACTGAGAAGGACAAACATGAGATGATTTCACTCATATGTGGAATATAAACAAACACATGGACAAAGAAAACAGCTCAATGGTTACCGGGGGAAGATGGTTGGGGGCTGGGCACAGGAGGTGAAGGGGAGCACTTATGTGATGACAGTCAAGAAATAATGTACAACTGAAATCTTACATTGATGTAACTGTTATGAACTTAAAAAACAAATAACAACAACAACAAAACTACCTTCACCTGTCCCTTTTCTCTTCCTTAATGTAGCTATTAGAAAATTTAAAGTTACATACATGGCTCTCATTTGTGGCTTGCATTTATTTCTATTGGACAGTGCTGTTCTAAAGAATTTAGTATTAGCCTGACTTATACAAATAATTAAAGACATGTTTATTTGAAATCCAGAGTTATGAAGATGGAAAATTGCAGCTTGCCAAAGGATGGTCCATCAGAAACCAGAAAATCTAATTTGGCTTATAAAGAAGCATCTACAAATGCCAACTGGAAAGGCTGAGAAGAAGAAGACTCTAATTAGGTATAAGTGGAGAGGATGTTATGAGAAGGAATTAGAGGAAAAAAGAGAATGATAAACTTGTAACAACTACCACACTAAAAAACTACTTACAGCCAAACAGTATCCAATGGTTGAAAATTTTTTGCTTCATGTTGATTTGACCCAAATTTCTTAGCTCGGCATTCAGAGTTCTCCATAATAAGGGCTCTACATTAGCAACCAATTAATAAGTAGATGGATGGATCCATCCTTTAAGCAAAGACGGTCTGTTCATTGAATCTAAAATAGTTTTTTGGTGTCCTACTTCCAAACTTTCATGATGCTTTTCTGAGCATCTAGAATAGCTTCTTTCCACTCTACTGCTTTTGTGCATCTTTCATATCCCAGCTCAAATCTCATATTCTCTACACACATACCACAGACAACCGCAAGCCAGGGACCCTCCTTGACCCCAAGCTCCTTTAACGTGTTTCAGTGTAATCCTTCCTTTGTACTTGTCATGCTCTGTCTGGTTTGTTAGCTGTCTCCCATCCTAGCTATTTGGCCTCAGACAACTCAGCTTATTGGTCCGTACTTCGCTTTCCTCGTCTGTAAAGTGGGATGATGACTGTATTTATCTCATAGATGAGAGGAGAATGAATGAAACCATGTAAAGTTCTTAGAGTAGAATATGGAATATAATAAGGATTAGATAAATATTAGCCGCTGTTATTATTATTGTCAGTGATATTACTATGTAACACATGCCTGCATATCTCATTTTTCCATCTAGATTGTAAATTCCTTGAAGGGCAACAACTAAGTTTTCTTCATCATATTGCAGAAGATCTTACAAAGAGTTAAAACCCAATAAATATCTGTTGATGCCATAACAAACTCCAATACATTTTAATTGGTACTTTCTGTAGGGCAGACTGTGTACTAATCATTCAGGATAAAGACGATAGACAGCATAGATGCCGTTCCTCCCCCTGAAACTTAAATTATAGTGGAGGGAGTTGGACAAAAGGTAAGTATGCCAAAGAAAAAAGGTTTCCACAGTTCCAGATAGTAGCAAGTGTAGTGAAGTAACAAACGGGAGGCTGGGAGGGAGGTTCAGTGGAGAAGGGCTCTACAAAAGATGACCAGTGAAGGCTGCAATGAGACTGAAGCAGAGAGGAGAGGGGATTCTATGAGATAAGAATGGAGGGACAAGAAGAGTCCATAATGATGCGCCTTGCAGGTCACAGTTAGGTGTTTGCCTTTTACTTTGACGGAAACATGAAGGTATCACAGGAATTCAAGAAGGAGTGGACTGTGAGCTGTTTATTTTGCTTTGTCTGCTAATGGCAATAGGGCTTGGGAGCTGTCACCTTTTACTTGACTTATGAAATGAAATCATATTCAAGTATGATATATTAACACGGCCATGAACTTTGACCTATTTAAGGTTAGCTGATTCATATAGGGTCAAATATATACACTTGACCTTAGACTTGTTAAAACCAGCTGTCTAAAATCCAATACCAAATATAATAAGATATCTGCCACTAGGAAACCCAATAAGCAAATTCATGAATCAGAGTTCTGTTTGAGCCTTCCTTGTGACATATTCTCATTTATTAGCTTATGTAAAGACCCTGTTGCTCATGACAGCTGTCATTTTTAAGAGAACAACTTCAAATATGATTTTGGAATAAGGAAAGATATAAAGAATGAAAACATTATAAAAATTATAGAGTGAGTCTGCCATAAAACACAGCATGCAAAACTCTAAACATATTATCATTTAGTTCTAGGCATTACTGACTTTAAAAACCAGCAGACAATTTGAAACACACTATTGTCCTTGAAAACAGAAATGTGGAAACATCGAGGATTTACCATTCATTTTTTTCCCTGCGGGATTAGCTAACTTTCCATAAAGCCTTAATAGTATGTGTATGTGTTTCTTAATACAGAGCAGATGCATGGCATAAGGAGAAAAAAGAAACACATAGAAATGGGAGGTTGTCAGTTTTTGTTTTTTTTTTTCCCAAAAAAGTCTTAAGCTCAAGTCTGTTCTTTAGCTCTCAATACTTGTGTAGCCCTGGGCAAGTTTCTCAATCTGGTAACTTGGTTGACTCATTTGTAAAATTAGGGAAATATCAATAATAATGATAATAAGACCACCCATCTCTGAAAGACACCAGATAGTTGTTTAACAAATCCATTTCCCTTATCTTAATCACACAGGAAGGAGGAACTTTCAGGACTCAGGAAGACCTTCCTTGCAATCTGGTGGGGCCATGTCACTGAGTTATGGCCAATGGAAAGTAGGCAGAAGTGATGTATGCCACTTTTAGGCCTGGCCATACAAACCTCCTGTGCATCCCTCCCTAATTGCTGACTAGATTTCAAGACTCAAGACAACTTTGGGACCACAGGTTGAAATTCACAAGCCTCCATCAGCTTGAGTCCCTGAATGACTACATGGAACATGACCTCTCACTGTGAATTTTACTTCTCTTGTGTAAATTTGACGTTTTTCTTACAGCTGCTAGCATTACCTAACTCATATTCCATCTTAAAGAGTCATTGAAAGAATTAAGTGAGACGATATTTGGGCACTATAAGATATTCTGTAGATTGTCATTATTATTCAATGCAACCAGTTAGCATCTGTGCACAAAGCTCTCAGAACACAATTTCTTTATAACTGCTGAAGGATTTTCAAAACAAAGGAAGAAAATAGCAAAGATGACATGACATGACAGCAAAGATATTTTGAGGGCAAGGAAGAGGAATATAAATATTACTATTTAATCCCAGCTCCATTTTTTCTCCTGAAAAACTAGCAAAATACTTGTGGTGACAACAGTCGAATCTTGTTTCCCATAAGGTGATAGTCCATACTCAGGAGGAAGTTAATTTTTTTTTCTTTTATATTTTCCTCCCAGAAATCATATTATGTGGTCTGATAAGAAGATAGAATCTTGCAGTTAGAATTGTACTTAAAAATCCAGGGCATATGGTCACCATATGGACCACAAGCAAATTCCTGGTTTCTTTATTCTTGATGAAAGAGGGAGATTGTTGAGTAGGAAGTATGGTTCAGAGAGGAGACCCGGTAAGTAGAAAGAGAGGAAAGTAATAAGTTGGAGATGCAAGAACGGATGCTTATAAATCCAGGAGACACTGTTTCAGGCAGTAAAGTAGGAGCAGAGTCTGCCGTGCTCTATTAGCTCAATCTTGGGGGAAGCACTGGGGAAGAACTGGGGAGGGGCTTCGACTGTGGACAAAGAATGTCATCAAGAGGGGGAGGGCTTATGTGTGGCAGACTTTGCTTGTGCTCCTCCTGCTCCCCCCACTGATCCTGGTAAACACCAGTGTTAGATCATAAAGAAGTAGCTATAGATCCAAATTCTCCAGACTACTCTGCACCAGGACTTCTGGTTGGAAGGAAGTTGCAGAAAGCAGGAAGCAGGGAACTAAGGATAAGAAAAGATGGTTGTTTATTTTCCTGAAATTGAAAAGAAAGATTCATAAAAACCCAATACCTGGTACTTAGGGTGGTCTCAAGGCCTTCACTGTCTACTCTGAGGAAGAGCTTGACAGAGATATTCATCTTATTACATGGTTAGGATAGAATTATGGAGTGAATATTTAGTAATTAATTCTGCTTTAAAATGTGGTTGACACAGACAACACCTACGGATGGTTTAAAAATCTAACAAAATATAGATAAATACAGTTTACCAATGCAGGTAAACTGAAGCAGTTGCATGGCACTTGAGACATGCCTTTTGAAAGCTGAGATCTTTATGAGTCTCCTAGTATCAGAGAAACATCATCAATCATAGATCAAGCTGGGAAAAATGTTGTCTTGTACAGCTTTGTGTTGGGTCTCAAAACAGGGTGTGTCTGTGTGTACATATACGTGAGTGCCTGCACACACATGTGTGTATATGTGCACATGTGTTTTGTGTATGCGCACATGTGTATGTGACTGTTGCTGTCCCTTCTCCCTGAGGAAAATAACCTATTTGCCTTTCCACTTTAGTTTGACACATCTGGTGCAAAATATCAGGGCTAATTTCTAAATGAAAGAGGAAGACAAACTTTTCATTAAATGCCATCGATGCTTGTTAGGAAATCTTGTCTTTGTACTTGATTAAAAAATGTGCCAGTCTTTGCCACTAGCTAGCCAATTCTCTCTTTCTTTTTGTTAAGGAATGTAGCAGTTCTGAGATATTCTCTGTCTCTCTGTCTCTCTCACTCAAGAAATATACCCCCCTGGGAACAGTGGTGGGAAAAATAGATGACAAAAAACATTGTTAGGAATGAGGCAGGACAATACATTTCTGCACTTGAAAATCTATTGTCAAAAACTATGATAGGCTAAGTCCTTTTCTGAAACTTAGGAGAATGTTTTCTCAATAACATTGTACCGTCATGAATTTAAGAAATTCACACTCCATTTTTTAAAAAGTAATTTCACTATTGCTTATTTTGTATTATAATAGTGAGTATGATTTATTGAAATCAAAACTTTAAACTATGTTCTTTAATTCTTCTGGATTGGATGTGGGATTGTTTCCCAAACTGTATTTTGCTGGATTTTTAAAAAATGTACTATGTAAAAAACACGTGCATCAAACAACAAAAAAGTTAGAATAAGATTTGGTCGGTTATTGTGGGAAACGTCTCATGTTTCAGTCTCCCTTGAGCTTCTCAATGCATGTTAGCATGTTGAAGGTTCTGATAAATCCTGCACTATAGAAACTACTTAACGTTCTCTAACCTTGTAGTTCATACATTTTTTGGCTGCTGAACTCTTTTATCAAGGAACACTTATTAACATCTTGATGGATGCTATAAAATTTTAAAGATGGGACTATCTGAGAAAGAGCCCCACCATGTTGCTTATGAAGTTGAAGTGAGTTCTTTTACATTGCCTTTCTCTTGTGTCTTTGCCTAGTTGCAAAACGATAACGTGCCATTCTACATGAACCATTGTCATGATCTCTGTTTTTCAGTGAAGTCATATCTTAAGTAGTGGCAAAAACATATATCTTAAAAATTAACTCTGGAAATCCTTTAAAACACCTTTAAAATACAGTATTCATTTTTTAAATTCAAATATGTATTTGATTCCAATGCACATTAAATTTTGAGAGTCGCTGAGCTGGTATGAAAGACATTTCATGTAGAAATAGACTGCACTTAGTTCCACATGTTCTGGGTTTATCCAGATTGTCTAGGAATACACCTTTTGTGGGAATATTCTAAAGAGTTACTCCAAATATTATTTTTATACTAATTAACAAGAAAGTGACAAGGCCAGAAAAATTATGCTCTAAGAATTTTAGAAATCAAAGTTCCAGAAACATTGTTAAGTATGAGTGAGAGATATTGTGATTTTAATTTGTAGACAGAAAAGACTTGGTGCATTTTAGGTAGGATGAGTGCACATTCTCTGGTGCCAGTAGGGTCTATTGTCCTGGTGTAATTATTAATAGCACCCCCATCACTCTCTAAAGTCTGCTCATTTTGAAGATATATGATCACTCTTATTGGGTCATGCTGACAAAAGCATCCTAAAATATGGATTTACAGATCTTCCATTCTAGGTGTCATCTCTAAAAGAATAAAACATCAAACAGGTAAAAGGATCTATAGAAGGGACAAAAAGAGAGTCTGTGTCTGGTGTTCAGGCCGGGCTACCCAGCTATCAGATCCCTAGAGGTGAACGGGGGCTAGCAGGGAGTTCTGCAGAGTTCCTGCTTGCCCGTATCATTTAGTCCAGGTGCTTTTCAATATCCAACTGGTCCACACCAGCACGATGTGCTAGATGTTGTTCATCTTGATGGTCAAGGACTGGGCCTCATCTTTTGCTAAATATTTCAACTATCACACATGATTGAGCCTCTCTAAGCTTAATACCCATCAATTTATTTGACGACGATTCACTGAGACATGAGAGTCCTACTTGGAGTAGTTAGGACTCTAAAGCCAGCACATAAATTTAATAATAACAATAACCTGAAAAAATAATGCTGCCAACACCTGTTGAAAGTATACTATGTTTGAGAAGCTATTATAAGCACTTTAAATATATTAGCTCTTTTAGTGTTTACAACCCCATGATATAAATACTATTATTATCCCCATTTTACAGAGGAGAAAACTGAGGCACCACCTAAGAAAGTTACCTAAGGTCACACAGCAGTGGTGACATGAATTCCAAATAAACTGAGGCTGCATGGCTTGCCTCAAAGAACTCAAAAACTCAGCCAGTGAATCTGAAAATAGATTCCAGGAATGCTCATATTAATTCTGACCTATTTGGTCCCAAATTTAGGTCCAAAATTGCATGTTGGAAAAAGCAGTTGGCATCCCACTCAAATAATCTCCAATTCCTAGTCTGGGATTATTTTGTTTCCAACCCTCACTCACCAGATCTTTAGAAATATGTCCGAAGAGCTCATATAACTGAATTGAATGTTACAAATGTATAATTAGAGCCACACTTAATTTGTAAGGAAAAATAATATATTTGTGAAAGTGTAATTGGAAGGCAATTGCTACTTGCCTTCCAACTGCCACTGAAAAATAGTTTAAACTTTATTAAATGGTAGAGAAATATACTTTTAATACTAAAAAGTGGATAATTGATTTTAGCTATTTTCACCTGTTTAATCCAGTTTCAAACATATTTAATCAAAGCATTTAAAAAGCTTATCTGAAAAGCTTCATCATAAATTAAGCTTAAATAACTAGCTTCAGTAATAGCAAATAATCTGGATACATTCACTAATTAGAGGAAATTTAGTTTGTTCTCTGAAAGCGACGAGAGAACTCTTTGGCTTGAATTTACCTTTGTGTTTTTGCAGCATGATATTTTGAGGAAAATTCACTTCTGAAATAGGAATTTCCTCTATTAGGAGCCCTAGTGATAGTAATAAATATTTTGGGAAAGTGGCCATGATATTAGGAGAGGTAGAAGTGGTTTATTTTCTACAATAGGCTTTATATCCAATCTTGAGGACCTACTATGCAAAAGTCACTGTGTTGGGCTTGTACAGAACAAGAAAATGAATGAGACTTGGTACCTGATTTTGGGATATTTATATTCTAGTGATTTAGACGTGTTATGTAACTAATATTGATACAAGGTACATGATGATTTTTGAAGTTTTACAAACAAATTTACAAGAAACAGTAGAAGAGACAGTTCACTATGGTATGGGATGAAATGTAATAAGGAGGGGAGAAATCAATAAAGGGGAAAATGTGCATCCTTCCCCCCACCGAATCATCTAGTATAATACCTGTCATTGAAATGTTTGCTCAGATAACTTTTGATGCAAGGAAGGAAGAAAAGAAGGAATAAAGGGAAGGAAAGAGGAAGGGAGGGAAGGAAGGAGGAAGGGAACAATGGGGTAAGAGATCAATGTAAGGGTAAGATACTGGAAGTGATTCTTGAATAAAATAGAAATGGCGGAATGATGGCAGAATGTTGCAGGCCAGTGGTGTTTGGGAAATGACAAATAAGTGATTTGGGCTACAGGACAGGGTACATGTGGAGTATGAGGAAGCATGGAGGGTTTGGGCTTTATATCTGGTGAGTATATAATTGGAAGTGTCTGTGTACGTATTTCATTGTAGGATCCAGATTAGGGTCAAGGCTGTGATGTGGACCAAGTAGGCTGGCTTCAAAGTCCCCTCTCTGTTCTCTCAGTCTCACTCCCCTGCTCACTTTGCTTGGGTCTCAGCTTTCCCATGCTGCTGTCTCACTGCTCTGGGCCTACAGCATCCTATCCTCCTCAGGCGAGGAATGTCCCTTGCTCCAAAAGTATGATTTGGGAGGCAGTACGGGGGGATGGAAAAAGTATGGGTTTGGGGTTCAGGCAGGCTTGCTTTCCAAATTCTGGTTCTACCTTTTGGGTAACCGGGTCAGCTACTTGAATTTTCTGAGCCTCAGTTACCTGCAAAATTAGGATAATTATACTGGACTTTTAAAAGTAATGAGATATCACTTTGCACCCATTGCATCGGCAAAAATTAGAAAAGGCAAAAATAATGATAGCTGATGGAAATACAAATTGTTACAGCCTTTTGGGAAAGCAATTTGGCAGTATCTATTAAAAACACATACTCCTCAAAGCAGAACTCACACTCCTGGAATCTTTCCCATACAAGTAAAAGCACTGCTTATAAGGATATATGGGCAAGGATGGCTATTGCAGCATTGTTGGTATGGCAATAAAGTGGAAAGAAAGTGCCTGCTCATCGTAGGAGAATGATAGAATAAATTATAGTACTTCCAAGCTATGGAATATCACGTGAGCTTTAAAATGGATGAATTTGATCGACATGAAATGACTCAGAGGGATTTCCACAAAGTTTTGCTGCCTGTAATAAAACCAGATTAAGAAAAGTGTGTAGAATATGATGCAATATTTATGAAATAAACATATATATTTAACATGGATAAAAATGTTGAGTCTCCTACTGTGTATCAGGCACTACTTGACATATTTAAATGGATTGACTCCTTTTAATGTTCAATATCTTGTGAGGGGGGTGCTATTATCAGTCCTATTTTACACATGAGGAAACTGAGATGCACAGACACTAAGAAATTAGCCCCAGGTTACCCAGGTCAGGGTAGAGCTGGAATCTGGATTCTGGAAGTTGGGACCAGAGACTAGATTGTTAATCAGTATACTTTATTCCCTAATTGGAAGGTGGGAAGTAAGCAAAGAATAAAAAGGGGAAAATTGCATTAAAAATCACACATTATATGATTGATTTATATATAATTTTGTGTGTGTGCATATATTTGGAAAGTGATGTAGGAAGGGATGGTCCCCCAAATGAGACTGGTCATCTCAGAGTGCTGTGATTGCACATGGCTTTTATTCTGTTCTTTATACTCTCTTTCATTATTTGAATTTTCTTGAATGAACATATATTATTTAAGGAATCAAAACGAGGAATAAACTCTATTCGTTACAGAAAAAACAAAGATTTGCATACATTTCCATTTACTGGAATTTTCTTATAGAAATGATCGTGAACACTTACAAAGTTAAAAGGATGTTCCTAGTCAGTACAGAATTTAAAACTGAAACCAAAAAAATGACTGAAAGTGGAGACTTGGTAAATAAATTATGGACATTCATTCATTGGAACATACACCTAAGTGATGTTAGACTATCAAAAGACGTAGGAAGAATTTTACAATCTATTGTTATATTTAAAAGACAGTGTGAAAATGACATGCATTGCAGAATACCCTAAAAAACTTCATATATGTATGTGGCTGTCTAGAAAAAGAGTGGAAGTTTACATATCAGCCTATTACATATGTTTGTTTCTGGGGATTGAGATTTGGGTGATATTTTTCATTTCTTCTTTTGCTTGGTTTTTCATATCATAAACACATAACTTTTAAACATAAGAAAATAAATGTAAGCAATAAAAATGTTTTAAAGTTTTCTTTAGCAAATCAACAAAAAAGTCAGAAATCTATCCTGAGGAACTGATCATAGATACACACAAAATTTACTTAAAATGTATGCCCTGTGTTTCCCTATTATTTACAGTAGAGAGAAAACTGTAAATAACTAAATCTAACATTGAGACACTGACCATGTGAAAAACCAGGTAACCATATGAGGAAATATTATGCCTCCAATAAAATTCATGCCTTTGAGGAACCTTTAAAGACATGAGAAATCTTCATGGTATACTGTTAACTATAAAAACAGATTAAAGACTTTTTTTTATAATTCAATCCTTAAAGGGAAAATGATCATATGCTTTTACCTTTTATATTTTTCTGCATTTTAATATATTTTACAATAAATATTATCCTTATGAAAGAAAAATAATTGTTATATCAAAAATAGAATAAAATACTAGGATTCAGTAAGCTCATGTAGTATTAGCTATGGGAGTCAAGACTAACAAAGCAGCTCTCCTCTCCCCACCCCTCCACACACCTTTCTCTTTCTCCTTCCTGAGTCTCGGGTTACCCTTTTATGCAATGAAAAATAAATTGTACGTCAATGTAAAGCATTGAGTACAGGAGACACTCCATATATCTTAGTTCTTTCCCCTTCACTGATCTGCCAGAGGGCAGCAGCTTTCATTCCACACTTTAGACTCTTAAAATCCAAGGGTGAGAACTCAGGGTTGTAACAGTGTATCCAGACGATCTATCAGTGCAGATCCAGGCCAGCAGATAGCTCTGTCCCACCATGCTGGGTAGTGGGAAGAACACTTAGCAGGGGGTGGTGGACACCTATAGGATAAGGACTAGGAAAAATGAGACCGGAGAAGTCTGAGGGGAATTTCATGGGTGTCCCAATGCTTTCTTTCACCCCAACGATTTAGACAAGGTAAAAAAACACTGCTCAGAGCCAGTCGGAGCCCACACCACCAGCCCAGGCTTACAGTGACCAATGGTTGGGAGCATTTATACTCTCTTCTTGTATACTCTTGAATCCGCTTTTTCATAGGTAACCTCTTCCTTTCTCTTTTGCTTTCTTTGGTGAGGCTAACTCTTGTTTTAGTTTTCCACAGAAATTTGACTTCTAGGAGGTTTGAAACTAGAGTAAAGGTTAAGAAATCTTTTGCCAGGCGACATCCCACTTCATAAATACCAAGCAACAATGATGTGACTTACACAGAGCTCCAAAGGAATACAAGCTCGGGTGTGCATGTACCTGAGTATTAATTTATTTTGCTTTTAATATTAATGAGCATATGATTTGGGCTAGTTGACCTTCAAATTCAAATTAGGTCCTGATTAAATAATAAGACAGGAGAATCAGGATGTACTTAAACAGAACTTTTTTCCCCCCAGTAAGGTGCCCTGGCCTTGGCTTTGGCTGTGAGGGATGATTAGCTATTAAGAGTGTTGAGACAACTAGAACAGAAAGTTCTCCTTGAATTAAGGAGATTGACTATATCTTAAATAATAATAATAGTAATAATAATAATAACTTTGCAGCAGTTTCAACCAGAGTACATGATATTCCTAATATGAATTTTATTCCTGTGTTTATTCTCTCCGTCATCTTATTGCCTCTATAATTGTTAGCTTAAATAGCCTTAACATTTGTACCCCTGGGTTTGTTTTTAAGGATTTAAAGTGCAAACCACCATTAAATAAATAGAGTATTTTTAACAGTAGAGGAAGAAATTCTTTAATAGGTAAGTGCATGCCCTATTTTATAAATAACCTCAGAACTCCTATCAATCCACAGATATCTTCTCAGGTCAGCTCTACCTTGGAATTCACTTCAGTTCAGTCCTGGCTGCTGCATCCTTAGCCTGCACCCACTGTGTGGATGAATTATTCGTCAGCATTCCTCCTCCTCATGTCTCACCCTCCCAACTCAACTCCTGCCCACCCAACGGCTGCAATGAGTCAACCTAGAACAGATGTCTTCGGTCTGTAGCTCACAATCTAGCTCTTGATCTGTAAGCCAATCAGTTGTACCTCTTTCTGTTGGCAGCTTGCACTGTTAGCAGTTATGTGGGGTAAATGGGCAATAAGCATCCATTCTCGGTACCCAGTGGGAAATATGTCTAGAACATTTGAACAAAATCCCTGGTATAAAAGACACCCTAGAACACACTTCCTCTTAAAATTCTTCAACTTTCACATGCCTGTTTTAATTTTCAGAAGATCTTATCTCCCAACCAAATGATGTTAGCCAGCTCATTTTTGTTTGCTTGTTTTCAATCCTTGCACTCTATAAGACACTACTTTCGTGTGGAAACCAAAGTTATAACAAATGTAAAGCCAGCCAACCAACAAGAAAATCGGGAAATAACTGATGGGTCTCAAAATCTTTGGGAATTATATTGGAAAGAGGAAAAAAAAAAAGGCCCATCCATAATATTGGTGATTCTAAAACCCAAGAAGAAGGTACTGGGTCAGTATCAAAGTCTGGAAAAAAAAGCAAGAGAGCAAGGGCTCCTTCAGGACTTTTGGTCAGCAAAAATGTTCTGCCACTTAAACTGGAGAGGGTAATAAGCATTTTTATAAGTGATCTTATAACTGCAGAACTCATAAATAGCCCAGATGTCACCAAGGAGATATATTTCTGCATGAATCTAATAATGATGAATGCTTGAAATGAATCCTCAGCACATACAACTGCCTTTTAACCTCAACTTGACCTCAATCTTGGAGGATTTCAATGGCAAATTCATTTCTTTTTCATTCTAAGCTACGTATCTGTCAGTCAAGATGGCAGTTCTGTAAGCACTAGAGGATTGGTCTAAGCTTTGGACTGATAATCAATTAAAATCAGTGTTCTTCTGTGCATGTTATTGCAGACAGAAAAGGCAAAAATCATATCCTATGTGTTCTATTTTAAATTGAAACTGGATCACATACTAATGTGGATTTCAAAACACTTTTCCTCTCCCTGGATGAAGAGGTTAATGGATATTAACAGTTTATTTCAGTATAATTCTTAAAACTTCATATTTAGTCTTATTGGGGAGTTGCATTTGTGATACGTGACAGAACTCATTGGAGTTATCACCATTAAAAGTTTTATGTAAAAATAATCCTAAAATTATTCTGAGAAATTGATCCTGGCATGAGCAATTAACGGTGTGAAATCCTGAAAGCATCAAGAAACATCACAAACAGAGTGTTTCTATAAAGATGTGATATTTCCAAACCAAACAACTCAACAGGAAAAATCTCAGCTTGAAGCACTTAAATTAGATTCTCTCTCTTGTTTTCTAAATTCTGCCATTCAACTTCATGATATTTTAAAATTTTTATCTCAAGCTAAATGATTGAAATGTCCAAAATTATTTTCTTAGAATGAACACCACTTTCTGTCTTTTCTCTCTGACTTGGTCAGGTTTATTTCTCTCTGTAAGATGATTTCACATCAGACACGATGTGGACATCTGACATTATTTACATTTTTAGATATACCAAATGGTTTTAAAACTAGGGACATCAGAACACATATCTGAGTAGTATGAAGGAAGGAGACAAGGAATTCATTTGAAAAGTGGCAATGAACAAGAAAAGGACCACAAAAATAACAGTATGGTGGATACTGTATTGGGCCACAGACAAGTGCATGCCCTATTTTATCAGTAACCTCAGAACTCGTATCAACCCACAGATACCTTCTCAGGTCAGCTTTACATTGGAATTCATTTCACTTCAGTCCTGGCTGCCCTTCAGGAATCAAGGACTTGTTCTCATTCCGCAGACAGCCCTCATGCTTCTCAAGCTTCCAGGACTACCTCAACAGAAGAGAATTGCCTCACCCAGGCCACACTCCTTCTCAAGGCAGCCAGTGACAGGTGCTTATCAACGGGAGGTTCTAATAGTCCAGGTCTCTGATCAGACTGGGACTTCTCAGAAGGGTCACGCGCTCTTCAGACCAGCTGTGGCTTCTGGAGAGAATGCCTTATTTCTCAGGGGAAGTTCAGCTTCTCCCTCTACCCAGTTCTACGTCCTTCCTTTTCTTCTTTCAGGTATTGATTCCAAGAGCTCTCCCTAATAAATATCTGCTCCTTGATCTCCATCACAGAGTCTATCTTCTGAGAAACCCATTCTGCACACGGGCCAGGTTAACCATTTGAGCAATTGACATGTATTATTGTATTCTGTGAGGTAAATACTACTATTCTCCCCATTCTACAGAGTAGAAAACTGAAGCACAAAGTTAATTACTTGTCATTACCTGTTAATCCCTTCAATTACTTGTCAAAGTTTACACAAACTTTGAGTGGCAGTGACAGGATTTAAGCCTCAACCATCTGGCCCCAGAGTTCACAATCTTAGTTAACTACCCTCAGTATACAAGGATATCTTGTTCAGAAAAAATCCGTTTACCAGGAAATATGAAATGAAGTGAATGATGCAAACAGCTGAGTATTAAAATTTTAAGACCTCTTTGATTTTCTCAACACCGATTCAAGGAGTAGCTGGTATCAATGTCAAGTACAGATCTGTTTTCATGTCACTCCAAACTGAAGACATGCATTCAGCATACTTATCCAAAAGTTCCATGTAGATCGCATGGTTTACAAGATGTCCATTTGTACAAATACAGCAATTTGGTCTGCCAATCATAGAAGGATGTCAGTAGTTACCAATGACAGATATAAAATAATATTACCTTTTCGTGTGGGGACAGTTAATCAAGAGAGAAGGAAAAGAGAGGACCATTTTATTTTCCTTTAGATAATATATATTTTTAAACTCTATAATCTGCACATGAATGTCCCCACTATTTCTCCCTCAAATTTTCTCCTAGAACCTAAATTAACTTTTCTTTTGTTCTTTTCTTCTTCTAGAGATACTTGGGTTGGTAACATTTTCTCTTAGTAGCTGTCCATAGAATGAGGGATGATGCTCTTGCCAAATACTTAATTCTAAGGATCTAAGGATGCCTTTCAAACGAATTTTCTTTCTTATTATGTCTGGATAATGAAGCTCCCGGTAGGTAGTTCCCAATGCCACTGTTTTGAACTTATTCCTGACAAGTAGCTGTAAACAGCAGAACTGCCTAATTTTAGTGTTTCAAATAAACATCTTCTTTAAACATAATTTCTCTGATCATTCGCTTGTTTCATAAATAGTTACTTTTCAGAGGCACAAATGTACATGTAGATATAAATTTTGAAAAGGGCAGATATGGAATAAAACAGAGTGGGTGGGATATTTGATTGCGTTGGAAACAGATGCTTAAAGAGAATTAGACTTGCTCATTACTTTATTTTTCCATATAAACAAAACCCAGGTGGTCTTCTAAGAGTTGGTGATTTTTACATGTAGGAAGTGGCCTCATACCTTCATCTGTACAGACTTCAACTGCCTCTTCTGAAGCAGAGCGGGGCACAGTAGCAGCGTTGACACCATCTGTAAAGCAGAAAGAGAAACACTGCCTCAGACTTGACATTGTCAAGCTGGAGCTTCCCAGCCAGCCGCACCTCCCTCCCCGCTCCACCGAAGGAAGGATGAGCCTGTTTCACGCTCTAAGATACTAAACGGTTCTTTGGCTCTCTTTTATAAGTGCAACAGAAGCCTTCAGTTAAGACAGAGCCGGATGAACTTCATGTAATCTTTTGGTGAAGAATACTAATTGTTGGTACTTTTTATACTATGGCATTCTGCTTCTTCCTCACCTCTAGAAGAATGGTACATTATTTTTCTTAGTAACAGATTGTGAAAGAAAGTATATCCTTGCAAATTTCTACAAAGTGTTTTTATGTGTGTTTTTAAAGTCTGGTTTTTCTTAGCACTATACTTCTCCTTTATGCCAGGCTGTCAAATGGCAGGGAGCATGTCTGATGGCTGCCAGTGCAGAGGCCCAGGAGAAGGGGACCGTTTGTAGGAAAGCACCAAAAGCCGTTTGGAGATTTCATGTCACCCAAGCACAGAGTGAGGACTAAGGAATCGGAGGTCGCTGTTCCCCTCACAACAGCAATTAACCTCATCAGAGTTGATCTTTCTTCTCAGTATCTTCGGCACCACAGTGACTCCACTCACATTTGACCTCCAGGATAATAGAAAAGTAACTTACTAACATATCAAAAGCATTTGTAATGGTTAATACTTGACAATTGGAAAATAAATGAATGTTTTTTTCATGCAGTAACAGGGTCATGGAACTAAAGATAACTCATGCATGCAAGATAACTAACACACACTTAAGGTCAAATCACATATTTTCTAGCATACTCTTGTCCATAACGTATATGACTATTATGTTTAGGTCATGTCTCTATCAGAACAGAGAGTAAAATTTTTAGTAAGGGGATAATTGGAGATGGTGACTGACTTTCTTCTGTTAGGTGAAAATCTTCCATTCAAAAAAAAGAAGAACAAACTAATAACGTTCCTTTCATGTCAATCTTCCCACTTCTCTACTTTCCGTCACGGCAAAGCTCCTTGGAAGAGCAGTCTCTGTTATTCTCCTCTGCTTCCTCACTTTGCATTCCCTCCGTAACTCACCCCCATTGGCTTCAATACTCCTCCAAGAATTCGCTTATCACAGGTGCCAGTGACCTCCCTTTGACAATCCAGTGGCCACTTCTCTTCTCTTCTCTTACTTCATTTCTCAGTGGCATTTCACAGAGTCTTTACTCTGTTATTTCTGAAACACTTTCATCTTGTGGCTGCTCTTTCTCCCCTGTTGCCACATATCTAGACATCATGGTGTCCCAGGCCCCATTGTTCTCTTTACTTACATTTTTTCTCTAGTGAATCTCATCCATGGTTTTAAATACCACTTATATGCCAGTGACTCTCAAACCTGTAACTCTGGTCCACACCTCTCTAGAAATCCAGACTCATGTATCTAACTGGTTTCTTGACATCCTGTACAGCTAAGAGTCCTCTCAAATTTATAATCCAAAACTGAAGTATTAACGTTCTCAACAAAAACTGCCCTGTGGCCAGTCTTCCATATATTGGTAAGTGGTACCATCATCCTCATAGTTACTGATGCTAAAAACCTAGGATTTATCCTGAGTTCCTTTTCCTCCCATACCCCATATCTGAACCATCAGCACATTTATTACCTCTATCTCTGGAATGTAACACAAATCAGTCCATTTTGTCTACATTTCCAGAAACCACCATCGTTGCTTTCCTGCTGTAGCCTTCTCACTGGTCTTACTCTGGCTCTTTTGACCCATTTTTACTCACAGGCAAAGTGAGCTTGTTAAAACAGAGATTATGTCTCTCCACTACTTAAAAACTTTCACTGGTTTCTCTTTGTAGTTCTAATAAAATCAATTCTTATACAATCAGACATAATTTGGTCCTATGATCTCTTACCAAATCTTATACCATGTTCCCTCCAGTCCACCATGCTCCAGCCACTCTGGCCTTCTTTCTCCAACAAGCTAAGCCTAAGTTGGCCTAGAGGCATTTGCGTTATCTGTTCCCTCCATTTGACTGCTCTTCCATCATCTCATCATTTAGATCTCATTTTAATTATGGCTTCCTCAGGGAGTTGTCCCCAAATCCAGCCAGTGGGGAGTTGCCTTCTCAGTATTCTTTCTACATTACCTCATTTCTCTGCAAGGAATTTATCACTACCTTATACTTTTTTGTTTATTGTTTATTTTTGGATACCTTGATCAGAATATAAGCTTCAAGGAAGCAAGGATATTGTCTTTACTGTTTACTGCTGTATGCCAGTGCCCAGAACAGTGCCTGGATCACAGTAAACCCTTGATATATATTTGTTAAATGACTGTTTGTGGGATATTATCTACAACTTTGATTGGATTAGATCTTAACAGCAATCAAAACTGCTGGATTGTGCTGGTTTGAGATTGTGTTTTTTTCATGATGTGGAGGAGGGCTGCGGAGTTGTACAATCAAAATCAAAGCTGGAAAAGATATTGAATGAAAAGTAGGTATTTTTAGTGTGGAAGAATAACAGTATATCAAAAAGGCTTTAATAACCAGAACTTCATCTTTAATTTCTCTGCACTTGAATTAGAGAGGTGATTAAATGAGCGGAGTGGACATAACAATGTATGTCGACACTGGCCAGGATCATAGCTGAATCCTGCCATTGGACTCCATGCCAGCCAGGCGGCTCACCTGGAAGAGCACGAGGAGCCCCTCAGGCGTGCATTTAGGTCTCTGCTTTACATTGAGAGGTACCGATATTGTGGGGATAATGCTATCGATCCAAGAGGTATTGGAGAGGGCTTACGTTCTACCACTCTCTGCTAACAGGCAAGATGATCCCAAATCCAAAAAGAAACTGCCTGCTTTCAACTGATTAAGGGGAAAAAGAATGAATAAATGAAACACAGGCAAATGTATGTGCGTGTATATATGTGTGTGCGTGAGTGTGCGTGTGTGTATGAACAGCAGTGGGAAAAATCTATGTCGATAAAGATAGTTTGGGACAGAGCAGTGAGTGAATAAAATCTGTGAAGCCTTAGCATTTAGAGAATGGCCTCAGCTGTCAGCAGTTAGTTGACTAATATTTGTCAGCCCCAAACAGTAAAAACAGTGACAGCTTTTCACATAAGACTCATCTTCCAGGGAGCATAATGATTTGTGGGTCAGGAGCCGGCGGGGAGGGTGTGGATAACCACAGTTTGCTGTATCAGAAATTCATTTCATTGCAAGGACTGCATTTCAGCAAAGCGAGCCAGCTGACCCGGCAGCAGGTACACAAGGTCCTTGCTGCCTTGCTTCAGTGCTTTCTCTGATGGGCCTTCTTCAATTCCATCTTCCAGGTTAATAATAAAAGCTTCCAGTTCTCCAGCAAAAGTTCCAAGGTTAATGTAGGAAGTCTTCAGTGAAAAACTTATCCTACCACCTGGTTTATTTCCAAAAGTTCAGCATATGGCTTAGGACGTGCCTGGTACACATTAGACAGAGCCCACTGTTTAAAAAAATGCCCCTCCATGGAGCTCATTAGAACTGGGAGAATGATTTGAAAACTAAAGGGAAGAAGGATACTTTCATTTTGGTGGTTATGTTGATAACTGCGTAACTGTGCCTATTATTCTTTCCAAGAACGTGCCTGAGTACAAAAATGGGTAGGAAGAGATGATAAATTGAAGGTGGTGACAATCTCTTTTGAGTCTTAAGTGCTATTTTATTTAAAAATGTTCAATTTGTAATCTACAGGAGAGAATCTATAACCATTCAATTGACACATCTATTCTTTAGTGAACAGAGGCCTTGTCAGGAAGGCTGTGGACTTCCCATTAGTTCTGCGTATGGGGTAGTCAGGCTCCATGACACCATGTCTTATGACATGCAAAGAAATAACTAGAAGCATGACTCTTCAAAATGTAATGCAAAACAGTAAAGAACATTCCACTAATTGTGAAGGGAAAGCCTCTTATTTATTTTCTTTAAACAATTTCCATTTCCAAACGAAATCTGCTGATTTTGACCTATCCTGTCAGCCAGTCTCTGACTTGGCATTGCCACCCTCAGCCGGGCCCTCTTAGAGCATTGCTAAGCAAACTGTTACTGCATGGAAGAAAAGCGGAGTTGGGCAATGAGACGTGGAAATGTACCCTTCTGACCGGAAGCCTTGTCACTCGTAATTAATAGAGTTGGTGGCTTCCTGAGGAAGACCTGAATGAACACGGAAGTTAAGCTGGTGAAAAGGAAATTCAGAAATTTTCAGAAAACAGCACTGAGTAAAGTCCTTGTTCACCTCTGTAGACGAGGCTTAGGAGACTCCTCAAAAGAAATCTGAGCCCACCTGCTTCTCGGCTCTGCCCTTCCATTTCTTCCACACTGTGTTTTTCCTCTGGACCGTTCTCATCTTTCAAGAAAACCACAGAGGAAAAAAAAAAAAAAAACACATCAAGTCAATTTATGAAATATCTCTTTATGGCTAATATGCAGCAGTGAAATTAATTGGCACCAATGTAGCGTGACTCCCCATAAAGCAAGGCAGAGAGATGAATCAGGAGCATGAAACAGAAAAATTATCTACATAAATAGGCAAATTTATACTCGTCCCTTCTCACACGATTTGCTTGATGAAATGCTGAACTGCAGTAAACGAAACTCACTCAGCAGTCTTAGTAACATCTCTCTCCTTGCACAGCATTTCCCAAAAGGCAATACAGATTTTAACTTCAATCTGCTCTTTTCCCTTGACTCAAGCAATATGCACCGTGTAAGGACACTTGGTTGATTAAGTTCTATGCCCTTTATTTTCCTGTTTGATATATGTTACAAAAAAAGTATCTATTTTTATTTAACTTACATATGACAGTCTGACATATCTATGCTATGAAATATTTTGTCTTGAACAGATTATGCTAGTCAAGTTTATGCCATAGTACATAACTCCTTGAAAAATAAATCACTGGGTAGGTGCAATGTTGGCTATATACTAGAAACTAGCTAAAATTTTCTTTTGGCTTAAAATGTATAATATATTACTGTGGGTTTTTGTGTAGAAAAAATAAACTTTTCAAAGGAAAATAAAAGCATGATTTTATAACTCATTACTGGGAGGTTTTCCAAATCTCTTTTTGTTTTGAAAATAAAAAAAAAACCAATAAATTTATGTAAGGACACAGGAACAAAATATAAAACATATAGTTAAAGTACATAAAACAAAGCAGAAGTTACCAGCATATATTTCTATGTGTTAAAGATGGCCAAGATCTTTTGTGTCTCAAAAAGTGGAATCTCTCTGTCTTTTCTTCGAATACAGATTGGTTCTATGACTTGTTTAGACCAGTGAAATGTGGAAGTGACGTTCTGGGCCCTCCATGCTAAGGCCTCAGGATTAGCAGCTTCCACTTTCTCCCTCTGGAGAGCCAGCTGCCACGCCGTAAAGATGCTCCAAATGGAGACAGGCACGTGGAGAGATAGTAGGGCCATGTGGCAGAGCAGCGAGGAGCCAGACATGTGGGTAAACCCTCCTAAACCTGCCAATTGAGCCCAGCTGCCAGCTGAATGCAGCCAAACGATGACCTCAGCCAATGCCACAAGGAGCAGAAGAATCGCCCAGCAAAGCCCTTTAAAAATTCCCCACCAACAGGGGCTGGCCCCATGGCCGAGTGGTTAAGTTCGCGCGCTCCACTGCAGGCGGCCCAGTGTTTCGTTGGTTCGAATCCTGAGCGCGGACATGGCACTGCTCATCAGACCACGCTGAGGCAGCGTCCAACATGCCACAACTAGAAGAACCCACAACGAAGAATACACAACTATGTACCGGGGGGGGCTTTGGGGAGAAAAAGGAAAAAGTAAAATCTTTAAAAAAAAAAATATTCCCCACCAACAACCAGGCTCAGATCACTTAACCTTGTTTGGCTTGAGTGCTTTGGCCCACTATCTGCTACTACTACCAGCTCTTAATCCAGAGGCAAGAGGTTGGGGAATCCTCCCCTGAACTAAAACAGGAGCCTCAGAAGCAACGGAGAAACATTTCACCAAGCGGCTCTGACAAAGAACCTATTGGAGAGAGGCAGAGGAGAAAACATCTGGGATTGACATAAAATGAAATAAAAAGCTCATAATAGAATGACAAAATAAATAAATAAACTAAAAAGAGTGACACTCTGAAGTGGGGAAGGAATGCTATCAATGAATATATTAGTATATTTAGAATTCCCTCTGCCCAGCACTGCACCATTTGTCAGAGGGGACACAGTATAACTTTTAATATGAGAACCTGGGGCCGCTCTGTAGCTAGCTAAATCCAGTGTTCCAAATGGCATATTTACAAATACCACATGATGATCTGACATTTTCTTTGTTCTGGTCCTCCGAGGAGGCGACGCCATTGGCTTTGCTCTAGGAAGGAAATAGCCATGACTGCTGCTTCTGCTCCTTAACCAGGCTAAGCCGGTGCGGGAATAATTGTCAAAAACATACATCAGTATGTGCCCCTTTCCTCCCACCAAATTGACTCAGCGTCAAGCAGGAAAAATCTGCCAGCTTTTTTCTCTCTCCCCACAGACAGACCTTTTCACACATATTTCACAATAGGCTTGAAGTCTGCAGTGACAGGCTGCCTGTAAAATTAGTCTGGTTGCCACATCTCCTGTGGAGTAGGGGTAAAAAGCTCCCTTGTGAAGAGAGGAAGATGAGAAGGGAAAGAGAAACAATTAAGTCACAGGAAGGTGAGGAATTGGTTCCAGCAGTTCTAAACGCAGGAAAAGGAAATTCATGGTCAGACCCCCAAGTGCAGCTTTATAATAATAAAACCAGTCTGGCTGTTTTCCTAATCTACTTCTACTGGGTTTTTACCCTTACCCGCATGCTTGCCGTCCTGCTCCCTAACGCAGCCGCCCCAGTGGCAGGCTTGTGTTTTCCACTTTGAGTCTCGGCTGCGCAGTGTTCTCATTGCAGTATTTCTGCACTTGGGAAGCAAACTCAGGAAACGCTTGGCATGTTTATAGTGGAGTAAATGCATTCTAGAAGAATGCTGGATTTGCCATTTGAGTAACATGCCCTCAAATGAAAAGGTTTAGGTATTTTGCTTTCATCAATTTCTAAACACAGTGCGTCCTCAAATCCAGCAGGGGGAACCAGCGTAGAGGTCTTATCTCAAAGCCCAGCTGATGCATTCTCCAGCAATTAGATTAGCATTCATTTCACTCCTTCAGAAGGACATTTTAGCTAGCTTATAACTTTCCATCCATTTAAAATTCCTCAGATGGGTGAGTTCTTAGGTGAAATAGTGGGCTTCCGCTGGTACGAAAAAAACTCCCATTACACGGTTACCAGTAAGTATTTGATAAGCACAAGCTTCCTCTCATCAGCCTTGTCTGTCTGGCTGTCTTCACAGGAAGCACACAAACAATAAAAAGTTAAGTAGACCGGGGAATGTAAACTTGCGGTTTTTAGAAGAGATTTAAAAGGCTTACAATAAACATGAAGAAATACAGGGAAGTGACGGGCTATTTTGTAAGCTTAAAAAGTATGACACAGAAGCTAAATTCTCTTAGTTAATATACCTTTAAGATCACATATTTACTTCAGATAATAAATTTCCACAGCCTTCATGTTGAGTGTCACGTAATACTTTACTTTCTTGTGCCAAAAAGTGCAGTAACCTGTGAGAATTCCAGTGGTTGCACCATTTGTGTTTCTCTAGTATTGGTACCCTGCGCCCTGCTCTTTCAATCCATGTCTATTGAGCATGAACTACTATGAAAGGATATTTCAGGAATTTTGTAGAAATAATAAGATTCCTGCTGTCAAGTGAATTTATGAAAGTGTAAGCAATGCAGCGTTGCTCGCATGACAGTAAGAGTGCGGCCCATCTTTGATCCCACATGGAAGACTTTCACAAGGGCAGAATGCCAATGCCATGGCCACAAACTGCTATCCCGATATTTGCAGTTCCTTTTGTGAACTGTGCATGGGAATGGGAAGGGAAAAGGGAAGTAAATCAGAGCGAATCCATCTTGGCTACTGGGGAAACAACTGCCAGCTGGGATACTATTACCGTTTCTTACAAAGGTCCCAAGGATTTCTGGACACGGACAGAGCATAGGCAAATCAAATACAGTGCTTTGCAGATTGGATCATTGGTCCTAATTCTTCAGGCCCCTGTAACAGATTATACACCTCTGTGTCCTCCCACTGTGGGCAGGAAAATATTTCCCACCCCACTGATGCTAGACTTGACCAGGTGACTTAATTTGGCTAATGAAATGCTAGTGGATGCAATGTGAGCAAAGGGCTTACACGTGCTGCATAATTGGACTCGGTGCTTGTGCTCCTAACATTTGTCACGACAAGAAATGCCTCTCAGACACTGGTTTAAAGAGGATGAGAGACACATGGAGCAGACTTGAACCCAAGCCACAATCTGAAGCCAAGCCTAGGCAACTCACAGCTTGAAACAGAACTGCCCAGTTGAACGTACCCTACATCAGGTGAACTATAGTCAACTTGCAAACCTGTGAGCACGAGAACAAATATTTTTGTTGTAAGGTAATGCATTTTGGGGTGATTTGTTACACAGCATTATTTTGACAATAGCTGATTACTACAAATGGTATATTAATTGTTCTCAGGTCAGGAAGGGTTGGCTATTTTTTAGGACTCTTTCATTTATGAGGAATTCCACCTTTAATTTTGCCTGATGCCATCCAGCTACATTCTCATCTCACACATTTTGAAATTCTCTAGAAGATACACACTCAAAAAATAAATTCAGCTTATATGAGGGAGGAATGCTCTCAAAGAGTGTGCACTGCCACCAACGATGTTTATGTTTTATTTAATAGAGCAATGTGGGCAGCAGGATAATACCAGTTCATACCAGTTAACGTTTATTATATGTCGGCTAAATTCTCCTCATTGTCTAACTGCTTTGCATAGTTTATCAAATTTAATTCTCATGACAACCCAGTGAGGTAGGTGTTATTATCCACATTTCATGGGTGGCAAAACTGAGACACAGAGATGTTAAGTAATTTGACTAAGATCCCACAGCTAGCATGTGATGGCAGCAGGGTTTCAACGCAGTCAGCTGATACCAGAGCCCACTATTGCCTTCCCAGAAATGTAACTAATATTTGTTGTCTGGGTAAAACAGTTAAATTATGGGTCAGCAAAAATGTGGAAAAAAGCTACTTAATATAATAATAGCTAAAGAGTTAAACTATAACCACATACAGATTAATATAGGACACTAAGAACATCCAGAATCGAGAATTGAGCTCGTCTGACACTTGAGCCAGGTGGGTGCTGTGCTACAATTGTCTTTTCAATGCTAAAGATATTTTGATTTTGGAATAATTTTAAACAACAGAAAGTTACAAGGACAGTACAAGAAATTGTCTTTCTTTTTCTGAACGATTTGAGAGTAAACTGCACACATAATCACTCCCTGATCACCTCCATCGGCCCTGAATACTTTAGTGCATATTTTCTACAAACAAGGACATTCTCCTCCATAACTACAATGCAACCATCAAGATCAGGAGATTAGCACTGATGACATTCCTACTATCTAAGCCACAGACCACAGTCAAGTTTTGCCAGTTTTCCAGTAATATCTTTCACAGCAGCCTAGGATCATACACTGCATTTAGCTGTCATGTCTCTTTAGTCTCCTTTAACCTGAGACAGACACGACCCCTGACTCTTCCTGAACTCTGTGCTGGGTGTCTGCCACCCTGCTCCAGACCTCCTTCACTGTGAACTCCTACCTTGCTCAGCCTACTTAAGGGCTTCAGGAAGGAAGAAAGGAAAGAAGGAAAGGAGGAAGGAGGAAGGAGGGAGGGAAAGTTAGTTTCAAACATTTAAATATTTTGTTCTGTAGGTGTCATCAGTTGTTGATTTTAATAAATTGATCTCAGAAAAGCAAGTTCCTGAGTTGACTGCCTTGTTATTCTAATGAAAAGCCTACTGTGCGCCTTTCAGTGTGGTCAAAGGAGCTGCGCAGTTGAGTAGTCAGCATCTAACAAGAGCTGCAGCTGCTGCTTCCTAGGCGCCTCCCTGGCCCCTGGCACTCACATGCTTACGCACCTCGCACCCCTTACCATGAAGCCCACAATAGTCCCACTGAGTTAGACTTTTATCTACATTTTTATAGATGAAGAAATCAAGGTCGTGGGGGGTCAAGTAACTTACCGAATTCCCACAATTAGCGGCAGAGCTGGGATTTAAGCTCATGTCCCGTTTATGCCAAAGCCTGAGGTGGCTCTTTCTTGCCTTGCAGATTCCTCTGACCTCTTCTGACTCTGCACAGCTAAATTGTAAGTCCCCTGCTGAGAGAGATGCCCTTGTTGTTCCTGTGGTGTCCACAGCACCCAGCATGATGCCTAAAATCCATTAGGGGCTCAATAAAAGCTTGTCAAGGGAATGAGACAGAAACTTCGTTTCCCCCTAAGCAGTAATATTTTTTGCTTGAATTATATTTCAGTTCTCAATGTAGAAACTGTACCTTATCTATCTGAGCCTCTGATTGAACCTCATTAAATTATGCATTCGTTTTAAAATGTCATGTCTTCAGATCAAAAATAATATTCCTAAAAATCAAATGTGGTGACATGTAGGGAGCACAAGACGGTGGAGTCCATCCGCTTTCACCACCGCCCTGGGCCAGCCTCCATCCCCTCTCTCCTGGGATTCGGCAGTGGCTTCCCAACATGTTTGTTGCTTCAGCTCTTATTCTCAAAGTCTGTTCTCAACCCAGAAGCCCAAAGGTTTGCTTTAAAATGTAAGTCAGATCATACCATTCCCCTGCTTAAATGCTCTAAAGTGCATTTTTAAAAAATAAAAAGCAACAAGGCCCTGTGTGCTGGAGACCCCTATTGTTTTCCTGCCCGACTTCTTTCTAGTCTCCTCCTGCCTCACTCTGCTCCAGCCTCACAGGCCCCAGTGCCGTTCCTCCAGCACACTAGGATGTCTTCTCCCTGTCTTTGTACTGCCCATCGCCTCTGCTTGGACTGCTTTCCCTCCAGGTCCTTCACGTCTTTGCTCAAATGTCCTCTTTTCGATGCTGAACACTCCACTTAAAAGTGTAACATCTCCCCAGCCCCAAACACCCCATCCTCCTTATCCTGATTTACTTCTTATTTTTGTTCTTTTCAATCATCTAGCATCTTCTAATATATAGTTTAGGTATGTAGTATGCCCATTGTTTATGTATATCTGCCTCCACTTGACTGTAAGCTCCACCAATGAAACAAAATCCCTTGCCTATGTCTCTTCAGTACCTAGAATGAGCACATGGCAGGTGTTCAATCAATATTTATGAATTAGAGAAATATTTTCTTCCCTTACCTGGACTTACATGGGTAGTTCACAAGTTAATTAGGAAAAACAAAACAAAACAAAACAAAAATTATCTATTCCAAGATCATCAGTTTACTTATGAAATGTGTGGTTCACACACCATGTGGGGCAGACACAGAGCCCAGACTCTTGTCACAATACTCCACCTGTCACCATTGTGTCTTCTTACTGGAGCAGTTACCTTAGAGAAGGAATCTCTTCCCCAGCCAGGGGAGATTATATGTGGAACTTGTTACAATGTAGTTACCCAGAGTGATGACTTAGAACCTCCTGGGAAGATGGTGGGCATGCATAGTCCATTTGGGGGAAACACTGAGCCATGCTCTCCTGGCTGGCAGTATCAGTTCCACTCAAAATAAATGCAAATAGTATTACAACCATGCCCCATTCACAGAGAGTATGTAAGACCCATGGATCGTCTTCAATCATAAGACAGAGAAGACAATCATCTTGGTCCTCTCTCTTTCTAAGAATGCCCCAAAACAGCATACTTGTCCATGCCGAGGGAAGAGGAAATAATTGAACCTGTTATTTTTAAAGCATATGTGTCTGTTAAGGGAGACCTCAGAGTGGCGTGTGTTCAATGAAAGGAAACACCTAGGGCTGTAGCACCCAACTGTCCCTTCCATATATTTTGTACGATGGTAAGTAGACCACCGAGTGTTCAATAAGAAACTCAACAAGTATCTACTGAAGGATTGAACTTGGTAGCATTTCCACATTGAAGGTACCACCCTGGCATACCAAAACTTGCTGTGGCATATCTTGGTATAAAAATAGCACAAGGCAATGCACCAGAGAGCTGTTTTCAATATCACACATACTCTCTTAATAGATAACATATGGTTCTCCCATATGGCATGTTAATACAAATACTTTTACTCTGATACAGTTAGTTTTTAATCCAAGGATTTCCAAGTACTCTACAAACACTATTCATTAGCACAGTCTTCCCTGGGGAAGTTGCAGTGCCTCGCAGAGATACAAAGCACCCTGCACACAATCAATAACCATTAAGGAACCACGGTAATAAGAAATATATTAATGTGGCATTTTTAAAAAAAGATTAGAAAACCAACAAATGGGAATTAAGCAACTTTCCTAAATTCTTCCAGTGACTTCATAGTGCAACTAGGGTTAGAAGTAAGCTTAGGCCGATGCTGATGGTCATTCTACTAGTCGACCTATGTTGGTGAATTGACCAGAAATTATACTGGCTTTCAGGTATGAACACAACCCGGTTTCTATACCATAACTGGGAAAATTATGACCAAAATAAAGTTAGCATAATAGCTTTACAATGAGATTTCTGTAGTCTCTCTCTCTCTCTCTTTTTAACAAAACAACAATTGTGCTTTCCATTAAATTCAAGCCCTAAGGTTAAATTTCTTTCTAAAGACTACATTTCTCTGTATTGTCATTTTGTTTCTGAATTGAGATAACCAGCGTGCCTACACATTTGTTTAAAACAGGCACACTTTGTGCTCTGTGCAGATGTTAAACACAGAACTGGCAAGAGAAACACTGTTTTGCTTTTTTGTTGAAGAATACAAAGTATATAAAGATGTTCTTTGAATAGACAAATCATTCCATGAATAAATTCAAAAGCTGTTAGGTGTCTTTGTCATCAATTAACGTTTCTTGAGTACCTACAAAGTTCAAGATGGTGGAGAGGGAATTAATCAGGCTATTGGGAAGACAAAGCCTTTCCCTTTGGGAGTTGACAAAAGAAAGATGGATGGAGTGGTTTCATGAGATGTATCTGCCTGCACAAGGTGAAATTGAGGCTAGAGACAATTATTCAGAGAAAGATATGAAATTTTGTCTCATATATGTAGATCTGAATAAATGTTGGGTATTTGAGCTGATTTAAATGAGGAATATCTGAGTAAGGGCTTCAGTTCTCTACTTTGCTTTGTCCACACAGCTCTTTTGGAAATCACTGATTGAAGACGGGCATGTGCTGAGTGCACGTGTCCCTCAGGGAGGGTACAATTAAACACACATATGTTTGAGGTTGCAGGAAGGCTCGTGTTATTATAGGAAGTAAACACCTTCATTTTCACGTTTCTACCATTTTCTCTCTCTAAAGTAATTGGTCCTTCAGTGTTGAAACATGCTATTTTAAATGGTGAAAATAACCATTGTAAGATGCTGACTTGGAATTTTGAAGTTTAGGATGAAAGTAATGTATAGGTTTTCCACAATTCAATATGAATTTTTAATAAAAATGTGCCCTCACTCAAATTATAATCCTGTAGATGATAAAACTTGACCACCACTCCTAAGCTTCCTAACAACTAAAAACCAGCAGGGTTCCATGTATGTATTTTCTCTCTCTTTAAACATTGCAGAATTCCAGTAATGATTTTGTTTAACTAAATGTTTACTTAATAGCTATTTGACCTTGTACCAGAATAAATTTCAACATACTATTCCCTTTATTTCACATGAAAATAATTCACAAGTGCAGAAACCACACACCTTTAGGCAGAGAGAGCAAATGTTTTATTCATGTGGAAATTGAGGCCCGGGAAGCTGTCTTCCCTGGGATCCACTGTTTTCTTTTTAGAGGAGTAACTTGGAAGTTACTCTATCTGGAGCTGTGTCTCTCAAACTTCACTGTGTACCAGCATCCTTGGAAGGCTCGTTAAAACACAGATTGCTGGGTTCTGGTTCAGTAGAGCTGGGATGAGGCCTAAGTATTTGCATCTCTAGCAAGCTCAGGCGATGCTGCTGCTGTGGGTGCCACGCCTTGAGAATGTTGGTCTAGGCTCTAAGTAGTAACTAGCAGGAACAGGAAGTATGATACGATTTATTTTAGTTCATTAACTATGGCTACGAACAGCCCACTCTTCGATTCATTAATGTGCTGTTCATTTTCCAACTTCTGAATCACTGAAGCCACTAGCTGCATAATCCCTTGAGACTACAGTAATATTTCTTAGAAAGAGAAAAAAATGTTAGACCTTTCATGAAATAAATGTACAAAATTTACCTTTTCAATTTCACTAAAATTATAATTAAATCACTTATCTTAAAATGTATTCAACATTGAACAGAACTTTGTGGAGGTTTCCTGTGTTCTGGACACGGTGCTGGGTGCTGCAGACACAGGAACAAAGGTGGAGCCTGCCCCTGCCAGGAGCTTACGGGGGAGACAGTGGGTGACAAACAACCCCAGGGGAGTACGACAAACGCTGTGCCGGAAGAAGCAGGGAGGGCTGAGGGGTCAGGGACATTTCTCAGAGGAGGCACTGCCCCAGCTGAGACCTTAGTTGTTGAGCAAATATTTACTGGGCACCCAGTCCTACTAGACTCTGTCTTTTAGAGCTGGGCTGCCCACCGTGATGGTCACCACATGTGGCTGTTAGGCACTCAAAATGTGCTGTGTCCAAATTGAGATGTGCTGGAAATGTCAAATGCACATCTGATTTTGAAGACAGCATAAGAAAAATGTGAAATATCTCATTAATAATTTTTGTATTGATTACATGTCAAAATGACAATACTGTGGCTATATTATGTTAAATAAAATATAGTTAAAATTAATGTCACCTGTTTCTCTTACTTTTTAACATTGCATCTCAAAAATTTAAAATTACACGTGCATTTGTGACTCATGTTATATTTCTATTGGATGGTGCTGCTCCAGACATAACTAGCGAGAGAGGGAGCTGTGGGGCTGAGAGTCCAGTGGAGCAGACAGATAGCGCAGTGAAGCTGTCAAATCCCCACCCTTTGTCCCTCGGCACTCACCTCTGATTTCTGCGAACTCTAGTGGTTTCTCCTCTTGAAGACCTGTGGCACTCTGCCTTAGGGTATTTTCTATTCTCAACAGGATGCTTATCCTGTGCAGCCAATTTGGAAGCAGTCCTCAACCAATGATGGACAGGAGTAGGTAATTAACATCCTGCTTTCATGCCCTCTGAGTGAGACAACTCTGAGGCACATCCCACATTGTCTCCCAGAGTTCTCCTGCTGGACCCTGTCCTAGCTGCCCGCAGGGTGAGCTGCTTGTTCATGCACCTGTATTTGTTTCCTTCCCTTCCCTCTCTCACCTCCCTACTTTCCTCCTGGGGCTTCCTAGGATCACTCACCCCATCAACCATTTACCCTTGAATATTTGCCTTAGGGTAAGCTTCTGGGGACCCAATCTAAAACATTTTTAAACCAAATAATTACACAAACATAGTATCCCCAAGTGTGATAAGAGCTAATGCAGAGAAGTGTGGGCTGCCAAGAAGGCTTCTAACAAGGTCATCAGAGGAGGCTTCCCTGTGGAAATGGCATTGCAGCTGACAAGTTTAAGGCATTTACTATGTGAAATTAATCAGTAGAAATTAATAAGGCAGAAAAGGAGAGATGGATGAGTGTTTCAGGTGGAGTGAAGAGCATGTTCAAAGTCTGCCTTTCTATGTCTTTCTATGTGGGAAAGACTGTGGTATCTTTGAAGACTTGGGGGTGGCCAGTGGGGCTGGAGTGCAGATGGTGAGTGCCATGAGATGGGCTTAAATGAGAGATATCTAGGCACATGGAGCAAGATGAATTGACAGGAGAGGGACTGTTCCAAACGCTGGGTGAGAGTGAGCATGTATATTTGGGGAGTCAGTGATTTAGCACTGCTGGAGGACTGATAATAAAAGGAGTGAAGCAAAGAGAGAAGCCAGATGGACAAGTGATTGTATTACAAAGGGTCTTGTACCCTTTGCTAAGGAAGGAGATGCTTCCATGGGTGGTAGGCAGTCATGGGAGAGAGAACTCTCCCATGGCTTTGTGGGGCATGGATTGGCTGGGGTGGGGAAAATAAGGGCAGGCAAGTGACCCACATGGAATTGATTAAAATACCCTGGACAAGAGATGACAGAAGTCTGAGATAAAGGAGAGAGAAAACAGGGTGGTTTGAGGAGATATTCAAAGGATAGAATCTAGCTTTGGTGAGTGGTTGGATGGAGGTGTGAAAGATGAGGAGTGATGCCAGCCTCTGCTGTATAAGCTCTGAATCATTCCATTCACACTCATAACAACTTCATGGTACAGATATAATAAATATTCTATTTTGTAGGTAAATAAATGTTTGGATAGTTTAAATAACTCTTCAGGAGGTTCCCTAGTTAATAGAGAGTGGAAACAGGACTTGAGCCTCGGTCATCTGCCTCCAAAGCTAAATCTATTCATCACTAGCTTACAGTTACCTAAATTCCACCCAAGCATATGGCCTGGGAAAACTGGAGGTTGGGGAGCTATTACTGAGCCTGGGAACAAAGGGGGACGTGTTGGTTTGAGATGCCCATGAGATATGCAGTAGAGGTGTTTCAGTGAAAAGAAAGGGAAGTCAAATAGATGGAGAGAAAAAATAGCCCAGAAGAAATCCTTCTAAAATAATATCTAGAAAATTTGTACAAGATTTTTTTAAAAAGTGAAGTGTGCATATAATGGTCATTTTTGTATAGTTATGCAACTTGCTGAAATTCCTGGTTAGCTTTCTGTTTTTTTCTTTTGCGACCTTGTCTGGCTTGTATGTTTTGACTGATGGTCTAAAATAGTTTCTTCCAATATCTGTTCTTTTTATGTCACAAATAGGAATATATTGTACTGTAAGCCCTCCTAGCCAGCCTAAGCAAAATGAAGAACTCTAGTCTTGTTTACCCCATTTCTGCAAACATTCTGTGATTTTCAGACCTATTGAAATTCCTCCCTCTCCCACATATGTCCAATATCCTCATGATTTCTTTCCCATCAAGCTTTGCTTGAAGAAGCCGTCAGCTGTCATTTTCAATTTAGTGTAAATTACTTTTATTTAGTAATTAATCTATCACCTCTCCCAAGACTACTGATAGCATCTAAATAGCTAACATTCCTAACACTAGGTCTATAATTACTATACTGAGAATCAAGACCTCCTGGTCTTAAATTTAAATACCCCCAAATTTCTATTACGCATGTTCCAAAAAGAGTTATTGGGGTCTTACTTTACTTTGAACAAATGAAATTTTATGCATTTTTTCTTTATGTTCTCTTTCCAATAGTGTCTATCTTTCCCCTGTGCCAGGGCAATACCTGCTGGCAGCAGACCAACTCTTGCGATGATAATCACATCCTTAATAGCCACCTAAAACAATTAGTCAACAGACTCAAAGACCACGGAAAAATTGTCTAGGGCCACTGATGTTATTTTAGACAAGTCAACGTAAATATCAGAAGGCACATCAAAAGACAAATAGGAACATCTGTTTCTTCTCTCCTGGTGGCAGAGTAGACCACAGATAGTTAAGTATTGCCAGCACGTGCAGTGCTATAGGCATTAAACCACACATGAATCCCTGGCTGTACGGTATTCTGGCATGTGCTTTGTTCTTCCTGCCAAATTGGTCAATTTGCAGAAGTTTGCTCTTATCTAATGTACTTTTTTGGATAACTCTAAAGAAATTCCAGCTGTCTCCTCTCCACAGAAATATGTTTGGTAAAAAATATATATATATATATCAGCCTCAAATTCAATGAAAAGAGAAGTCTCTGCAAGTGATTACATCCATTTAAGGTGGGAATCAGTCTGCCTGGTGGACCTTGGCCTATTCCTTCTCGCGGGTTCTAAGGACAATTATTTAACATGTAGGGCCCCTCTGACCTAAACTAATGCAACTCCGTGAAGTGGCAGTGGAGGCAGCAGGGAGCAATAGACAGAAACCGTGTGATGGTGGAGGGATGATGAAACGCTACCAGTAAGAAAGACCACAGGAGAGCACTCTTGCAACAACAGCTTGAGAAAGTTTTCTAGGACTTTCTATCTTCTTGGCAGTTTGCTTATGAAAATAAATTACTCTATCTCTCCCAGTGCTCATTAGAAATGTCAGATGATCCTGGACTTGGTGGAACCAATTTCCCTGTTTTACCCCAGAAGATCTGTAGCTTCTAGGAGCTATCTAAACGGCCTTGAGTTAACACTTATGCTGTGAATGTTTTCTTCAGAACACCAAAATAAGAATATTGTAATGAATGCTGCCTTGTGACTGCAAAAGTCAATCAAAAAAACATGCCATGTTAGAGCAAAAGTTTTTCTGCTCGTGTGACAATGTTTGGACAAATACTCAAATATACACATAAAACACTTGAACCATTCAAATGAATGGCAAGTGAATAATTTCTTCTGAAACTGGCTATTAAGTTTATGACTGGAATAATTTACAAGAACAAATAATTACAGGAAGAAACATTATGGATTGAAAATGAAAGATGACCCTTCAAAATCTGTCCAATTAAATTATGAATTTCGTCAGTTTTAATTACAACTAATAATGAGTCTTACAAGGTAAGCTTTAAGATGGTTAAACGAAGTCTCAAGACTGTAGCTATTATGCTCAGGGAGCAGAGATATATACTTGATTCATTGCCCCTTTAAACAACATCCTCTATCTGTACCCAACTCCCAACTCTTGCATGAGTTTGCCATTGTTTTCAAGTAGCACCTTGAATTAGCAATTTTGTAATGCTACAGGTTTGGGCATAGTATAAAATAAGAAATCAGCACAACTTATCTGGGGCTATCTGACACATTAAATATGATGAACAGCTTTTAATATCATCCTTCAGTTTTATTTATTTATTTGCCTCTTCTAGTATGAATTAATTAATCATATACATGTTAACACATTATCTTTTGTTGACTCATGGCCTAATTAATATATTTTTACTAATACTCTGGGAAATTAAAGCGTTGTTTTTTTTTTTAAGAATTCTCATCCAAGAATTTTGATTCCAGTTGCTGATAAAGACACAGGATATTTTTTGGGTTTTTTTTTTTTTTTTTTTTTTTGGCTCATTCAATGTGATTTATAAGGCATGCTGATTTTAGAGAAAACAGCGAAGACACAAAAAGTCAAGTACAAGACTGGATTATTTTTCTCCATTAAAAGCCAGATCTGACAGAAATTCCCTAAAACTCACCACTGCCGTATAAAGCCTTTGTGGTGCCAATATTTGGTGAGCAGTAAGGAATACTTACTGGCAGTCCATACATTCTTCATTCTGCTAGTTGGAGAAGGTTATTGTTATTCACATGATGGATAGAAAAGCAAAATGAGTTCTCTGAGAGACCATAACCCTGCAGGTCCATAATTCTTCTCTGACAGTACTACATTAGTCATTTTAGTGACTTAATTTTTGAAGCTGTTTCTGTCTCCCTGAAGGAACAAGTGAAATCCTACGTAAAATGTATCCAACCTGAAAAGAGGACTCTCAGCTCTTTGCCTGAAGTAAGATAAATTAGAGACATGGAAAGGAGACTCTGTCATCATGGCTGGGTGGTATGGAGAAGCACATCTAAATATTCCCTAAGGACACAATGAGCATCTTTCGATGATTATTTTAGAGAAAGGGTCAGCAAACTTCAGCCCATAGGCCTGTTTTTGTACAGCCTGCACGCTAAGGATAGTTTTTACATTTTTAAAGGGTTGTAATAAAAACAAAGAAAAGTATGCGACAGAGACCATATGTGGCCTATGAAGCCAAAAATATTTCCCATCTGGTCCTTTACAGACGTGTGCTGACTCCTGTTTTAGAGCAACCTGATGAAGTCGCGGGAGATGACTCAGTCTACAAAACCACACACCGGAACGCCTTGTTGAGAAGCAATTTTCCATGTGGCGTAGGAATTGACTTGATCCACTATTAAGATAATCTTCAACTACTTCTCATCCACCAGACATCACTTTCTGCCAGGCAGTAAAGTCCCTATCTCTGACATGTTTTCACTGATTCCAAGACCTCAGACAGTACTAGAAGGGACTGTTGACTTCAACACGAGTGTAAGTCAATAAGAGGATTTAATATTTGAGGGGGTCCCAAAGAATCCAAGGGCAGAGGCACAGCCAGGATGTAGGAAGTCTTGGAACAAGAAACTAGAAAACTGTTTGGGATTATGGTGGTTTTAAAATATGCCCACAAGCTCTTACATACTCCTCTCTTCAAGAGGTGGAGCTTAGTTTGCCTCTCCTTGAGTGTGTGCTAGAATACGGACTTGCTTCTAATTAACAGAATGTGGCAGAAGTGACGGTATGTCAGTTTTGAGTTTAGATTATAAAAGGACTGCCACTTCTGTCTTCAATGTGCTTTCATTCTCCTGGGTCACTTGCTCTGGAGGAAGGCAACTGCCATGTCATAAGGATACGTATCAGCCTACAGAGAAGTCCATGTGGTGGGGAACTGAGGTTTCTGGCCAACAGTCAGCAAGAAAGCACCCAGAGCCAGCCTCCTGGAAGAGAGTGTGTGGGGGGGAGAGAGTGGTGAGTATATGGGGATATGTGGTAGAGTAGAATTCACAAATACCACATTACATGGATTTGTCCCACTGCAGTATCCACCAGGGGTTGAGTCAATTTTACTGTCGTTTTCTTTTTGCAGTCTACTTTTATCTTCATAGATTGCAGCTCTTCATGTCCAACTCCGTCCATCAAATCCTCCCTCTTTTGTAGAAACTGATTTTTAGTTTTTAAGTCAAGAATAGTGGATTTCCTTACAAGAAACACCATTATTGCCTACAGAGAATTACCTTCTAGCAATTTAAACTGTTCACCCCTGGCACTCTCCCTTTTTCCTTCTCCCTTTCTCCCTGCCTCCCCTCCATACTTACCTTCCTTTCCTCTACTTCACCGATCGATCCCCCTTCTATCCATTCCCCATTTTCCCTGTCCTGTGCTCTTTGGCACATTACTGCCACCAGACAGCATCCTGCCCTGCCTCCCTTCCACCCCCACATACCTTTACCCCACATACCTTTAGCTCAAAGAGCCATATATGTGTAATGTCATTCCTCCTGATCTGATCTAGCCGTCTCATGTGTACAAAAGGGGGAACTGAAACTTATGTAAGAAGAGTTTCAGAAACATTCCTGTTGGTACTTGGCATCAAAATGTTTAAAGGACGGTTTGGCCACCATTTGTTTTCCGTTTATTGAACACTTAATATTACTTAGTGTGATATAATGAGAAATATATATTTTATCTTCATCCCCATTTCCTGGCATAGAGCTCCTAAAACTCCTGTAATTTCCTGAGTGATAGGGGTGATGGGAGCATCATTTGTTATTCACAGCAAGCCCCTTTCAACCATACCAGAGTTTATATTAATGAAGTGACTCTTAGTGGGCTCCCAGATAGCTTCAGGATGGGGGCTGATTGCCAGAAGACTCAACTATGTGATTAGAGGGTTAGAACTTTCAGCCCCCTCCCTGACCTCAGGGAAGGGAGAGGGCTAGAGATTGAGTTAATCACCAATGACCAATGATTTATCGTGCCTACATAATGGGACCTCCATAAAAACCCTAAATGATGGGGTTTGGAGAGCTTCCAGGTTGGTGAATACATCCAAGTGGTGAATGGATGGCACATCTGAACTCCACAGAAGCTCCTGTGCCCAGGACCCTTCTGGACCTCACTCTATGTATCTCTTCATCTGACTGTTCATTTGTATCCTTTATAATATCCTTTATAGTAAATGTATAATAGTAAGTAAACTGTTTTCCCTGAGTTCTGTGAGCTGTTCTAGCAAATTATTGAACACAAGGAGGGAGTTGTGAGGGCCCCCTTACTTCATAGCCAGTCGGTCAGAAGTAGAGGTGGCCCGGACTTGCAATTGGTGTCTGAAGTGGGGGTAATCTTGTAGCAGTGAGCCCTTAACCTGTGGGGTCTGATGCTAACTCCAGGTGGGTGGCGTCAGAATTGAATTAAATCGAGGGACAGCAAGTTGGTGAAGTTGGAGAGTTGGAGAGTTGGTGGGTGTGAGGAAAACCCCTCACGTTTGGTATCAGAAGTGATGTGAGTGGAAAGAGGTCATAGAGGTAGTCGTTCTTCGGCATTGTGCTAAATGCTTTCCACGTTCTCTCACTTAATCCTCACCCAAACTTTTGTGTAGTGGATACCATCTTTGCCTCATTTTTCAGACAAGGCAATTGAGTTTTCCAACTAGGTGATGTATCCAAAATCCACTGATGAAGTGAGGATTTTGACTCGGTCTAACTACCCTAAGATTACGTCCATATTCTGATTCCCACCTCTTTTTCAGCATTTGAGAAACATCCTAACAAATTCATTGCTGGTTATCACTGGCCTTTGCCTCCCAAAGATCTTTGTTAACGTGGATAACAGAAATTGCTCTGGGATAGATTTAACTGTTGTCAAATAACCACAGGTCAGACATTCTGGGGGCTATTATCTGCCCGGGAAAAGGAAGATTTCAAAACCTAAATTACACACAAGGCAGACAATCCTAGAAAAGAAAGGGGATTAATAGGCTTCCTGTGACTGTAACTACCACATTCTTCTTTGGGGAGCAATGTTTTATTACCATGGTCGCTGCTCTTTTAGTCCATAAAGAACTCTTTCAGCAATGATTTATCTTAATTTAACTTTTTTTTTCCCCCGGGAAAACAAGCAGCACATTTCATTCAAGGGAAATGATTTGCAGTCGTGGTAAATTCACTCTGTTCATTTGCTTATTCGTTTCTTCCTTCATTTGGCTGCTTACAAATATTTACTGAGTGCCTAGTATTAAAAAAATATTTCTCTAAAATACTATAAGCCTTTCCACTTTTAGAGGTAAATATATGTGAGACTTTATGGCTGCATTTGTGTTCAGTATATTTTATTATAACACAATGTCTGCTTTGACCAAAGTGGAAGCCCTATAGTAGAAATCTATTACCTTGGAGATGAAAAAGTGGCCAACAGCCAGTAATAATTGACAGCTTTTCAACATAAAGAGTAAAGAGTGTTCTATAAACTAAAAAAGAAAGACACAAACAAACAAGCACATTCCAAACTTGTGTATGTTATAATTTTCAGGAAACTGGCTTTTTATTTCTTTTCTCGGCTGAAGGGCTTATGATTCTTTTGGTTAGCACCTGTTGAAGAAATAACAGCAGACTTACTGAAGGCATAGCAATAGGGAGATGGCCAGGAGCGTTTCTGCACAAAGGAAAGTTATAAATCTCTTTAGGGAAAGAACACCTATGACAGGGAAACGATAATTTGACCACACTTTTTTTCTGGAAACTAACAAGACATCCTCCCTGCTCTGGATATGATTTTACCTGATTGAGTCAGTTTTCAGTTTTACACTCAGGCTATTTAAAAAGGCATTTTGTCTTCTGGATTTTTTCCAGTGGAAAGGACAAACGGATATCTGTCATCTAGAAGAAGTAATAAAATAATAATAATAATAATAGCAATAACAGCTATCATTTTTGAGAATCTACTCTATGTTTACGTATCAGACTTTAGGCTTGTTCTATTATATATATTATACTTCTAATTCTTGCCCAAATCCCAGAAAGTAAGGATTATTATTTCTATTTTACATGTGAGAGAAATAAGGCTTAGAAGGAACTTATCAAAGTCTACAGGCCAGTAAGCAGCAGAGGTGGGGTTCAAAACCGGATCTGGCTGCCACCATAGTCTGTGCCCTTTCTGCCGTGACATGCTGCATGCTGCCTCCCAAGCTGACTTCAGACCAGGAAAACTCCCAACTTATTCTATGAAAATATTCCTTGTCATATAACTAAGTTTTATGCTGAACTATATTTTAATTAGAATTTAATTACACTTCTAGGCATACATTTGATGTAAAATCATCAGCATCTTTTGTTTCAGGACTTTGTTTGTATTCCCTGTCCCAATAAACATCCTCTTTGCATGCCAATCACCTTCTCTGAAGGCATCTTTTGGAGGTTGAGAGATGTGAAGATTTAATCATGTTTCACAGATTACTGACTTTGTGGTCCATGAGCGAGACTGCTTTCAAACTGTTCTTAGGAAACTGAGTATTTGGACATCTAACACTGTGCAGCATCAATGAATGAGTTGAAAAGTAAAACCTCAGCCTCCCAAGATAGATGTCTGAAATTCAAAGTCAGGTCTTAAGCCCATAAACTGGCTCTTCGTATCATTTCTAAGATCTCTTTTCTAAAATACATCCTGAGGAAACCTTCACCTGCAGGAACCACACTGAAGGACACTAGTTATTGACACGTGGAGCTGGTAAAGTGATTAGAAAAGTAAGCGGATGATGAGGTCCAACTGTCCCTAATTTATTGAGTAATAGATAAGGAAATCAGTAGCAGGTGAACACCAACAGGGAAGCAATTCCCTGTGGCTGCCAATACGTAAACATCAGGCTTCTAAAGACAAGGTTAACATGCAAGTCAAAGAATTTCCGAGTGTAAACAGAAGCTCAAATTTCGCCTTTGCCTGCGGCTGCCATTTCAAATGAAGCCTCTCCTAAACAGTACTTTTGGCATTCCTTTGACCCACTGTCAAACAACTTGGCTATGTAGAATGACGTTTGAAAAAGCGAACACGCAAATTTTAAAAGTCTAATTCCATGCCACCTTCCAATGCACTCTCTTTGAGAGTAACAGTAGTTTACTTTCTCTAAGTCCCATTGTTATTAGTCTCAGTATCTCTTTCCACAAGTCTGTTTCCTATGGACACATCCCAGCCACCACACACAATCACAGCAGGCCTTTTCTTTGTTTGCCTTAATTTCCCCCTCTGATGTTTTCTCACTTCTCCGGCCACATTGATTTTCATTTTATACATCCTTTCACTCACTTTCACTTGGCCCTGCTTCTTTCCCAACCTTGGCATTTGTCTCTGGTTGGATACACCTTATCTCTAGCTTCTCTCCACACCTTCAGTGTTTAAGGTGGGACTTTTAAGTAGTGTCAATGCTTCCTTGAAAATTTACTTTGATCTTTTGTAATTAAGCAAGAGTGGAAAGGGGGAATTGATAACAAAGTATATTATTAGCCATAACATTGTGTCCTTTTAACTATTATCATTTATCTTAGAAAACAAAGACACAACAATTCTTCAATTAATAGTATTTACTGATGACAGAATGTGGTAGGACGCTCACCATCAGGATAGTTCCCTTGTTTTTTCTAGGGAACCATCCCACCCCTATTCTTGGCCCGTGAGTTTCATGCATAGTTGACCTCCTCTCTCACCCTTCCAGTTCCAGAGTTCTCATGTGACCAGGCCTAATCAGAGCATTACAGGTACCTGGACACAGTGATTGGTTCAGAGGTAGACACTTAACCCAAGACTGGCCATTCTGAGGCAACGAAACTCAATTCCAGATCTCCTGTTGGAGCCATTGAGAAAGAAGCACATCTTTTTCAGTGGAGTTGATGAGAGGATGGCTGGTGGCCACCTTTGCCTCAGCAAGAGAAGGGTGTCTGAAGTGGAGCCAACACAGAGAGAGGCAGAGTACAAAGAGAGAGACCTAGTCCTAACGCAATTGATTCTCTCTCCAGCATTGCCTGGATTTTTCAGATACAGGTTTGCTTAAACCAGTTTGATTTGGCTTTCTGTCCTTAAATCTGAGAGTCTTGGCTTATACAGACTATACAGTGAGTTGCTCATGGTTGTACATTGGCAACACTCTGGAAATTTTGAAAATTACTGCTTTAAAAGTATCCACGTATTGGTTTGTGCTACCTTATATATAGTGCTCACCATTGCAGGGTCTCAGGCATGCTGAGCTCTGTTGCGATCATCATCAGAAAGTGCCTACTAAGTGTACCATTGCATATAAAGACACGTTCCAAACAGAGCTTCACAGACATTTCTGGGATTGGCTTTTAGCCTATTTTCCATTTTTTAATATCCCCCATCTTTTGGATTTAGTGCTTTATGCCCTCATCTACCATCAAAATTGTCTCTTAGAGAAGAAGAACATGCCAGTTAAATATATATATATATCCTTTGACTTGGCTACAGTACAATCCCCAATTTCCTATTACTTCTCTGATGGCACACAGTCAAAATGCAAATTTCCATACACAAAGGAAGAATAACTCTTGAAATAACACTTGGTGCCATCGAGGACTTGAGCTCACTCTTGATTTAGTAGAGCTGCATAGACAGCAGAGTGTGACTGCTCAGCAAAAGCAACAGAATTTAGAGTCAGCAGATTTTGTAGGAGAGGAATTTTAAATAGGAAACAGAAATGGTGAGTATAAGATGGTGTAATTCAACTTCAACCTTTCACAGAACTGGGGGCTTTGAAAGAGACCATCAAGATTACACACAGTAAATCCTTTATTTGACAGAGATCAGAGACTTGCTAATGTCAATAAAAATAGATGGGAATCCACAGTTTTTATTCCACCTGTGCCTCCTCTTGATGGGCCCCCTCTTGAATCATAAGCCCCATTATTATATAAAATAGATATTAAGACTTCCATACTCCCATCTTCCTGTCTCAGCTTGCTTCCCATTAGTGGTTTTCAGTATTTTCTTCAGACTCTCATTCTACAAAGTTTTAAGAATTAAGTTATATATGTAGGTATTCATGTGTGTATGTATAATGGATATTTGAGCAGATTGTGTTTTCAAAAAATGGTTGCACCAATATATATCTTATTCCACATGTTTTTTTAATAATGTGACATCGACACTCTCCATCAAAAGGTAGGGTCTATGTTCTCTCCCCTTGAACCCGGGAGGGCTTGCTAATGGTCTCAACTGATAGAATGTGGTCAAAATGACAGCGTGTGACTTTTGAGGTGATGCCACAGAAGGTGATGTAGATTCCAACTGGCTCTTTCTCTTGAGATATGCCCCTTGGGAGCTCTGAGTCAATATGTAAGAAGTCAGACTGCCCCAAAGCCCCTTATGCTGGTAGATTACATGGAGAGACTACATGGAGAGAGCTAGAGAGATGCTCAAGGAGCCCCAGTTATTCCAGCCTTCAATTGTTTGAGTCTTCCCAGCCATGGGCTCAGATGAGTGATCGAATGTCTGGATGATTCCACCTCCCGGTTTGTGAGCCACTCTAGCTGATGCTGAGTAGAGTAGAAACAAACCATCTTCTGAGCCTTCCCAGCTTGCAGATTTGTAGGCAAAATAAATGCTGTCATTATTTCAAGCCAATACATTTTAGGTTAATTTGCTATGCAGCCATAGTACCTGGAACAGACATTATTCCCTGTTGCCACTTAAGAGCACTAACTTGTAGGGACAAAGTATTCAAGAGCCTGCCTGCCAAGGTGATTTGGACTTCAAGGATGCAAGGGCTTATGATTTCATGATTTACATTGGAGGAAACTGGGTGAAGGGTACACAAATCCTTTCTGAACCAATTTTGCAACCTCCTGTGAATCTAAAATTATCTCTAAAAGTAGTTAAAAATTAAAAATATGTATAAAAAAGATTCTATGGTTTAAATGAAAATGTAAATCCCATGCAAAGCCAATGAAAATGCAACAGGAAGAGAAAAAATAAGAAAGATGAATAAAAGCAAACACTTACCATAAAGTCCATTTTAAAGGGTAAACAGTTTTGCTAAGAAAGGAATGAAAGAAGAGCAAGACTACAGAAAGGGAAGAGAAAAGAGCAAAGGTAGGATGTGGTTGAAGTGGCACTGTGACTTAGAGGTTTGGTCACAGAAGGTTGACCAGTCTAGAGATTCCAATTAGAAGAGACCAGCCAGGGTCCCAGGAGGAAGCAGAGAAACATTCAAAAGGGTCTGAAGGAGTTAGTATCCAAAATATATAAAGAACTCATATATCTCAACAACAAAGAAACAAACAACCCAATTAAAAAATGGGCAAAAGATCAGCAGAGACACTTTTCCAAAGGAAATATACAGATGGCCAACAGGCACGTGAAAAGATGTTCACTATCACTAACTATTAGAGAAATACAAATTGAAACCACAATGAGATACCAATTCATGCCCATCAGAATGGCTATAATTAACAAGACAGGAAATAACAAGTGTTGGAAAGGATGTGTAGAGAAAGGAACTCTTACACACTGTTGGTGGGGTTGTAAACTGGTGCAGCCACTATGGAAAACAGTATGGAGGTCCTCCAGAAAATTAAGACTAGAACTACCATATGAACCAGCTATTCCACTGTTGGGTATTTATCCAAAGAACACAAAAATATGAATACGTAAAGATATTTGCACCCCTATGTTCATTGCCACATTATTCACAATAGCTAAGACTTGGAAACAACCTAAGTGCCCACTAATGGATGAACGGATAAAGAAGATGTGGTATATATACACAATGGAATGCTACTCAGCTATAAAGAAAAGATGAAATCTTGCCATTTGCAACAACCTTGATGGAGCTTGAGGGTATTATGCTAAGCAAAGTAAGTCAGACAGAGAAAAGTCAAATATTGTATGACTTCACTTGTATGTAGATGATAAAACAACAACAACAACAAACAAACACATAGATACAGAGATTAGATTGGTGGTTACCAGAAGGGAAGCAACGAGGGAGGAGAGCGAGGGGTGGTGGAATATGGTGATGGATGGTAATTAGTCTCTGGGTGGTGAACAGAATGTAGTCTACGCAAATCGAAATATAAGGATGTACATGTGAAATTTAGAAAACGCTATGAATCAATGTTACCTCAATTAAAAAAAAAAAGAGTGTGAAGAGTTTAACAAAGGGATATTTTGAAACATGTGGGCAGAATCAAGGGAAGCAACAGACAGGGAAGCTCCCCAGAGCCAGCAGTGGAAGAGAGCCGCCACCACCCGTAGGCCTGAGAGCAAGTGGTTAACTGAAGCCAAGCAACAGCTGGAGATGCAGAGGGCCGCCTGCAAGTGCTGTGGCCTTGGGTGCAGAAACACACTATTCTGTCTGGGAGAGTTCAGGAGCATAAATGCCCTAAGCACTTTTCCCCCACCCTCCAATCTCCTAGGAACACCTTCCCCTGCTCTAGCCCATGCCTTCTCAATGTGGGGCTCACGTTTGTTCTTGGCAGGGCAAAAGAAATCCAAAAAAACAAAACAATACATAAAAACAATGTAATAAAACACAGTACATAAGCAGATATACAGCATATTTGTAGTATTAAAATTTCATGGTTGGGAGGAGAATTAGGACAAAAATGCCTAAAACATTTTCTGTAGGGAGCATGATAATAAAAAATAGTTCGAGAAACGCTCGCTAACCAACTCGAAGCTCGAGGGTGAGGGAGTCCAGTCAAGGTAGCCCCTCAGCGGTTGAGCACACAGGGCTTATTAAAATCCATCCTGACTGCTGCCCTTAAGATCTCTGTGTCCATGCACGGGAACAGATGGTGGTTCTGAGGGTTATTCCAAGGAAAGCATCTATTCCACAGAGGAACCAAGGAGGAGAATTAGCAAAACGACTGTCCACAATCACAGCAAACCTTGCCATCGGTGTAGAAATTACCTTAGTCTTGGATGTATTTTAATATTTACAAAAAATGAGTAGATAATTCAAGGGCAGACATACATATGCATATCAACCCTTGGCTAATTTGCTAATTTGGTATTACACAATGAACAAGCAAAATTTGACAACAGGGCTGAATTAAGACTTTTAGGAATCCTAAACACCAAATAGATTTTGGTGCTTTCCCTCAACCTCATATCAAAACAGTATTCCTTTTTCTTTTTTTTAACCTGGCTCAATCTTCACATATGCTTTAAAAGAAAACTTCTCTTTAAATTGTCTGATTGTAATAGTCTGGATAATTAATCAAAGCTGAGCTTTTCTCATTTATTTTTGGCGGCCCTGCTTTACCGCTATTCAGAGCATGGGTTTAGTCTCTCTTTTTTTTTTTTTTTTTTTTTTTTTGAGGAAGATTAGCCCTCAGCTAACTCCTGCCAGTCCTCCTCTTTTTGCTGAGCAAGCCTGGCCCTGAGCTAACATCCGTGCCCATCCTCCTCTACTTTATATGTGGGACGCCTACCACAGCATGGCGTGCCAAGCCGTGCCATGTCCACACCCGGGATCCGAACCAGCGAACCCCGGGCCACCGAGAAGTGGAACGTGTGTACTTAACCGCTGCGGCACCGGGCCGGCCCCATGGGTTTAGTCTCCATATTGGGTAGCACAGAAAGCTTTGACCAGTAAAGGTGGCAATGCGTATCTTCTGACCATATAGCTCCATAATTATCAAGGGCGTTATTGCTAGGACTTGTTAAATAGAAAATGTCTTGGTGACATTTTCCGTCGGGTCTATGTTTTAGCTTTACATGTATAGATGTAGCCTTAATGTGCAGAGCATCACTTTATGTTTTATTGTAAAACATCCCTTTGTGTTTTATGTTAAGTTCATAGAAGGAGCACCGTGTCACTTTGATAGTGAAACAGGCCACCATGGCTGCCTGATACCCAGGAAATGAAGTCCAGTCTCCTCTGCCTGTTTCTCAAAGTCCTTCCTAACGCAGCCTCCATGTCCATCCACCCTTAACTCCAGCTCCTCTGTAACTTCGCTTCTTTCCTATGTTCCAAAACTCTTGAATTTCATATCTCTCTGTAGCCATCCTCATAGTCCTTTTCTCCTGCAGATTCCCTGTTCTGTGGAGAAGCTTGGTAAAAATTTAAAGGTCAAGTCCCTATCCTCCTTCCATGAGCCTGGGCTTCAATGTCCTTTCTAAACTCTCCAGGTATTTCTGAAATCAAAAACCCAAAGTTTGAGAACCTCTGGCCTATGGTCTGGCATCAAACTACTTTATTTCTAGGCCTGACTCCCCAGAGTTCCTACCCGTGTAACATTCTGCAAGCTTTTCACTTACTTATGCCTCAGTTTCCTCATCTGTAAAATGGGGATATTATAGCTCAATAGCATTATAAAGATTAAATGAGTTAATAAATGTGAAGTGCTTAGAACAATGTCTGGCACAGAATAAGTGCACGATAAATGTTAGCTACACGGCCCCCTTGGGCATCTGGAAGTGTTAATGCTGTCTGAAGTGCCTAATCATTACAGAGAAATTAATTTTGGGGTTGAGAGAACCTGTAGTACTGGACCAAATTCTCAGGAAACAGGATGCTTAAACCTGTGATTCTCAACGTTGACTGTACATTAGTTTCACCCAAGGTGCTCAGAAAAATACTGTCGCCTGGGTTCTACTGTCAGAGACTGGATTTTACTGGCCTGGAGTGGAACACAGAAATAGGCAATTTTACAAGCTCCAGATGATTCTAATGTGCAGTAAGGGCTGCTTTGGCAGCCTGGTCAACACTGGCTTAGGCAGATGATCAACAACTAACTGGAAACCATTTTCGTTTGTTTTCGTTTTTTTGTAGCATCGTGATCACCAATCATCTTCTTCTTTTTGAAATACTAGTTACCAGCTAATTAGACACTCTGTAACCATGCTGGGCTGTACTCTGGAATGTTTAACCAAAATTGGGCAATTTATTCTCCTGGCCAGAGTAGTAACGGAAAGTTTACAGGAAGACCATTCTGGTAATTGGAGGAAGTTATCAAGGAGGCTTAATCTTACCAGCTGGTTCTTCACATTTAACCATCAAAATAATTTGGCCGTTCTACTTTAAATGTTTCTCAAATTGTGATCCACACACAAAGCACCTGGATCTGGGTTCTAAATACTATTCTCCACCAAAAGGAACCAAAGCTTCTTGACGAAATGGCTGATGTCAGGGCTGGGGCAGAGAAAGTATAAAATGAGCCTGAGCATCTGGTTGGCCAGAAAACAAGGAAGGGCTCAAAGAATGATGAGGACACGTCAAAGGACACAGAAGACACTGTGAGGGAGTCCTTGATAGTAAACAATTATAATCCATTGAGTAGAATAGAAAACCATGAGTCTACAATGAGATAAGTAAATAAATGAATAAATTGAAAGATTGATGAAGAATGGGACGTTTACACAGTTTCAGTGTACCTCCCCACAAGATACACATTAATTACAAATGGTGACAAGAGTAGACGTACACTTGAGGAACCTTATAGACATCACTTTAATCAAATAATCAAAGTGATCAGTAATGGGCTGGATTGAAATTATGGGCACCTCATAGCATGCTATGAACACAATATCCCCTCTAAGAAACTTCCAAGAATGCTTCTAACAACACATTATCACATCTGTGACAGCTCTGCAAAGATGCATAACTTAAATTCAGTCATGAAAAGTCATCAGACAAACCCAAATTGGAAACATTTTACAATATAACTGGCCTGCAATCATCAAACATGTCAAGATCAACAAAGTCAAATTAAGGCTGAGGAACTCTTCCAAAATGAAGGACAGCAGAGACAGGGCAACAAAATGAAACTTGTGATTTGTGTGTGTGTGGATGAGGAAGATTGGCCCTGAGCGAACATCTGTTGCCAATCTTCCTCTTCTTACTTGAAGAAAATTGTTGCTGAGCTAACATCTGTGGCAATCTTCCTCTATTTTTTTAGGTAGGATGCTGCCACAGAGTGGCTTGATGAGCAGTGCTAGGTCCACACCCAGGATACGAAACTGGGAACCCATGGCCACGGAAGTGGAGTGTGTGAACTTAACCACTATGCCATCAGGCAGGCCCTGGAATGTGATTTTTGAACTGGATCTTTTTCTTTTAAAGGACATTATTGGGAAAATTGGTGAAACTTAAATGGAGTCTGAAAATTAGATGGTAGTAATGTATCACTGTTCATTTTCTGATTTTGATTTTTCTTATTTTGCTCATGTAGGAGGACCGACCATGTTTGTAGAAAATGTGCAGTGAAATATTTGGGGGTAAGGGGCACCAGATCTGCAACTTATTCTCAAATTGTTCAGGAAGAAAATGGTTCTTTTTACTGTACTTGCAAATTTGCTGTAGGTTTGAGATTGTTTAAAATAAAAAACAGTACATAGGGCCAGCCTCATGGCCGAGTGGTTAAGTTCGTGTGTTCCGCTGTAGGTGGCCCAGTGTTTCGTCAGTTCGAATCCTGGGCGCAGACATGGCGCCACTCATCGATCCATGCTGGGGCGGTGTCCCACATGCCATGGCTGGAAGGACCTACAACTAAGAATATACAACTATGTACCGGGGGGCTTTGGGGAGAAAAAGGAAGAAAATAAAATCTTAAAAACAAAAAACAAGGGCATTAAAAAAATAGCACTCCAAAGATGCATCACATGAAGTTAAAATGAAGCTTTCTGATTTGGTGGAGGCCTGAGACTGGGGGCAAGAATCCACATTTTTAGCGTTCACCTTAAGTGGCAACTTTAGACCCAGGGAATGAGAAATTCCCCCGCAGAGCAGCAGTTTGCAACTGTTCACCAGCACTTGGCAAAACCAGCCCACTTTCAGCCCACATTCTAGAGCCAGCCTCCCTATCCCTCCACTTCTTTCCTCCCAACCTCTGTATCTACTTTCCTTCTGCCGGCAGCAAAGATTGTTGGAGATCAGTGGGGAAATCTCAGGATAGAGAATTGAGAAATGATTCAAGTGATCTGCTCGCGTTTTTGCCCAAGGAGAATAGAGTACCGTGGTTTCTGTGTATTATTCCTCAAGCAGGGTGATCCCTGGAGGTGAAGTCATTTCCTAAGACTGCCTCTGATGGCTCCAGCGTGACAGGAGTTAGGAGAGAACAGGCACGCTTGAGCAAGGCATTAAGAGAGTGTGGCACGCGTCCAGGTAATTCGAGTGTAGGTGGACAGTTTTAAGGCTCTCTCTGGTATAGTAAGAAAGCACAACTTTAGTACACTAGAAAATTGAAATTTGGGAATATAATGGCAAAGTCCTATGTGAAAATCTAATACTGTTCAAATACTATTACCTCTCCTTAAAGACAAAACAAAATCTTTCTCTGTTGAAAAGTTAGAATCTAATACTATAACCCATCAAATGTCCTATTGGCATGGTTCCAGCATTGAAAAAAATCACTCTAATGTTTTAACTCTCTAAACCTAGGGTCTGAGTTTTCAACAAAACAAGATGACTGCATCTGAGTGGTGCATTCTTTATCCTCAGTTTTGGAAATCAAAACAGACAAACAGTTAAACACATAGAGTCTGAAATACTCACAGACACCTAGAAGACTTGAAGGAAGATATTTTTACGATATTATTAAAAGACTCACAGTGTATGCCCTGATGAGCTGCTCTTTTCCTTTGGGTTTTTAGCAGCTGAGTTAGGATCACTTTTCATGTGAGTCCTCTAGACAATTTTGGAGGACTTCTAGAAGAAAGTTTCCCCTTCTGTGAAGTGAGAGGTTGCCCTAGAGGTTCTCAGAGGCCTATTTGGCTATTAAAACCCACGATTCAGAACTTTTGAATTAAGGATGGAAATATTTACTGGGCATCGAGGAAAGAGCTCATAAAGAATCAATTTTCATGACTTTGATGGTTATGTAGAATTACAGAATTTGATATCTAGAGGGGGCCTTGGGGACACTAGGTGAAGGATTTGATCATGCACCTAAGAGATGAAAAGAGAACTCAGGCGTCTGGCTCCCGTTCAGGTTTCCACTAGCTTACAATGATATTTTCCCTTTCCTTTCTTCTCTCCTCCCTCTACTTCCTTCTTTCTCTCCTTCCTGCCTTTCCTCCTTCCCTCCTGGGCTTGGCAATCATCAACAACAGCCACTCCATGATCATCCATTAACTGGGAAGTTATTGATTGAAAATAAACAGAATAACAAAATAATAAACACCGCTTGTGGGGAGGAGAGCATATTGGAATCCATAGTATCTAAATCATCTAAAATAATCTTTTCTGTAAGTTATCTTCTTTTTTAACACTCTTGTATTTTCTTTTTTTGTTGTGATTTATGAGAATTTTCCTCATGCCTGAATATTTTGCTTTTGCTTAACTGGGAGTTTTGCCTTAGCTTGGGCTAATATGGCCGTCCTAAGGTGGGACAAGCAAGAACTACTGAGACAGACATGATGGAGGATATGAATGGGAAGAATTCTTTTTCCCAGAAAGTTTGAATTAAGCATAAACAGGGTACAACTTCTATTATAGATTCAATTGCTGTGGACAGGGTAAAAAAGATACATTCTTGACTTCTCTCTTTCTCTCAGATGCCACATTCCAAAGTCACTGAACTCTGCTGGTTTTACCTTTAAAATATGTCCAGAACCAATTCTCACTTTTTCCCTTCACTGCTTCTTGGGACAAGCCACCAGCATCTGTTGCTGCAATAGACTGTATCCCTGTTTCTGCCCTCAGCCCCCTGCAGTCCATTCTCAACACAACGTCCAGAAGACTTCTTTTAAAGTGTGAGATCATGTCCTTTCTCTGCTTAAAATCTTCGATTTTCACTTCACTCAGAGAAAAAGCCGAAGTTCTTACAGTGGCCCACAGTGCCCTAGGTAGTGATTCTTAAAGTGGAGTCCTCGGGCCAGGGCACCAACCAGCATCACCTGGGGAATTATTACAAATGCCAACCCTTGGGCAGTTCAGACCTCCTGAATCAGAGACTGAGTGTAACACGGCCTGAGGCGATTCTGATGCACACTCAAGTGTGAGATCCCCTCCTCTAAGGATCAGCACCCAGTGACCTCTCCAGTTACGCGCATTGACTTCCTTGCTTTTCTTAGAACAAGCCAGACCTCTCTCTCATTAGGCCCTTGGTCCTTTCCATTTCCTTTATTGGAATACTCTTTCCCCAGATAGCTGCTCAGCTTACTCTTTTATGCTCTTCAAGTTTCTTTGCAAATATCAACTTAATAATCAGAGAGGTCCAGCATATTTGAAACTTTAACTCATCTCTCTCCTAAGTCTCCTCACACCCTCACCCCCATCACCAACTTATAACACATGGCCATCCCCCGTCTCCTCTTCCCTGATTGGTTTTTCTGCATGGCACCAGGCTGGGGGTCTCTCATGAAGTTGCTGTCAAGACATCAGCCCGATCTGCGGTCAACTGAAGGCTTGCCTGGGGCTGGAGGATCTGATTCCAGCCAGGATGGCTCACTCAAATGACTTGCAGATTGCTGCTTGCTGTTGGTAGGAGGCCTCAGTTCTTTGCCATGTAGACCTCCCCACAGTGCTGCTGGAGTGACCTCAGGACACAGTAGCAGCCTTACCCTACAGCGAGTAATCCAGGGGACAGCCAGCTGGAAGCCACCCTCTTTTATGACCTAGACTTTTATGACCTGGTTATACCTAGTATGTGTGACCTAGTGTTATACACTATCATGAGACATTCTGACCCAGAACCATCAGGGTGAGCCACTCTCAAATTCCTGACCCACAGAAAGTCTGAGATAATAAGTGCTATTGTTGTTTTAAGTGCTAAATTTGGGAATAAAACTTGAGGCAGTAATAGGGAAATAATACTGCATATGCCACAAATTGACTTACTGTATAGTTTATTTAATATTTTAAAATCCATCAGCTGCCACTCCCCCATATACCTTAGAATATAAGCCACAAGAAAGAAGGGTTTGTGTGTGTGTGTGTGTGGGTTTCTTCAGTGCCTAGAACAGTGCTTATACTGTCAATAGTAGATGTTTAACAAAAATATGTGGAATGAATGCTTAGAAAAGCTGTTTCTGGGTGGTGGGGAGCTATACTGCTATGGTTGGAGGAAGAATGCTGTGGGGTATCTCTGTGACATAACTACTTTGCACAACTCCAGCGGATGCCATTTGTACTGTATTCCAGGTGAATGGAAACTTCTGAGAGCACAGCTCCATGTGAAATTCATGTTGACCCTGTGGATCAAATGGACCTTGAGGATCCCCCACAGGGTTCCACCAGCCACAGTTTGAGCAACACTCATCCAGAAGAACAAGACCACAGGCAACTGAAACAAAGCCTAGCCTCAGATGGGAGATACTCGTTCTCAGCATCTTACAGAAATAGCATGGTCACCAAACTTCAAGAGACAATAGGAGGGGCCAGCCTGTGGCTGAGTGGTTAACTTCACGCACCCTGCTTCGGCAGTTAAGTTTGCTGGTTCAGATCGTGGGCGCAGACCTATACACTGTTCATCAAGCCATGCTGTGGTGGCATCCCACATAGAAGAACTAGAATGACTTGCAACTAAGATATCCAACTATGTGCTGGGGCTTTGGGGAGAAAAAAAAGATTGGCAATAGATGTTAGCTCAGGGCCAATCTTCAAAAAAAAGGGAAGAGACCATAGGGGATGGAAAATGAATGTCTCAGTGGCAGGTCTCAACTGATGGCCAATAACTGGAGTCTACCTCCTCCTTCATGTTCCTGACCTAACCTGGTACCCTCCATGAAATTTTAGAGGCAGTAAGTAGAGGTTGAGGAATGATTGAGCGGGGAGGTTATGTAAATATTGGGAGTAGACTAGTTTCTTGGGAAGCTTGAGTTGAAGATAAGGAGAACTGAAATCAGGAAGGAGAAGACAGACTGGGAGAAAGTCCATTTGGGACAGGAATTAATGTGGTTGGGGGTGCTGGGGCAGAGTGCCGAGTGCACCAAAGGGGGATAGAAGAGAAAAACTCTAGTGAGATATGGGGTTCAGTCAATGCATTTTAAATCTGCTCTCTAGTTTCAAAACCATTTTGTTCATATTAAAAGGAATTTCAAGCGTTAATAAACAAGGTAGGTGAATTTTTGGTGGGAGGGAGCTCTTCCTGTTTCAAATTCAGTAGACTTGGACTGACTGGCTCTTCTGTCTAGAGACTGTGCCAGGTGGTTTTCATGTATCATCTCGTTTAAATCTCCCCACAGTCCCACAAGGTTGGTTTTTTCCCCTTCATTTAATATGAGGAAACTGACTTTTAGGTTAGCAAAACTGCCCAAGCAGGAAGCAGAACTTGGACATTGAGAGCTCTGTCCACACTCAAGCTGATCTGCCTCTCTATGGGGTGGAGGCTCCATACACATCATCACCCAAGACAAGACGTCTCTCAGAGCAAAAGGGAACATTGCTAATGACATGCCGAGGACAGCAGGCACAAACAGGGATCATTCGGAGTCACACAGGACCTATGGCTACTCTGTCCGGGTAGGTTCAGCCCTTCTCACTGTGGAAAATGCCTCGATGCTCACATTCTCTAAGCCCCATTTAAAATGCTAAAGCTGACTCTGAAATAGGACTCCGTGGTCATAACCACAGCTCTGTGTAATGGGTAAACGTGGAGAGCATGACTAAACACGAAATAGACTGTTGGGTCCTTCTGCTAATTTGTGGCAGGGGGATAGCTCAGAATGGCCCTGAATCAAGCAGAACGTAAAGAGTATAATTAAAGCAAGATGGTGACATAGGCTTTTATTGTATTCTGATTTTCACCATGGAAATTTACATTTTTCTTAAATTGTTGGTATTTTAAGGTCTAGAGGATAAAACAACTTTTCTTCATGAGAAAGCTGCTTTTCCTCATTCCTGCTTTTTTTTTTTTTTAAAGCTGGTCAATCACTAAGCTTGTTTGAGTGATGGCAAAGTCAAAATTATGACTGCCTGATTTTACCCTTCACTGCACTTGTCAAAAAAATTAAATTAAAGATCTTGCTTATGAATGTAATGCATGAACTGCTGCATGGCATTCTGAAAGATAGAATGTCCCCTCTGTCCAGCCCCTCACACAACAGCATGTCACATGATACTTTAACATGCAGAGAAAATTCTGCCTCTCAGGAAATACAAAGTGCATTCTACCAATGGTTCATGCACTCAGAGAAATTTATTTTAGTAAAAATAACAATAATAATACCTCTAATAGCAACATTAGATCCTCCAAATTTGCATAGGGCTTTCTAGTTTCCAAAATGTTTCCACAAATAATTTCATCTGCCAGAAGAGATCATTAATATTTTAAAGGGCAGTACAGGACTGTTTGATTTAGCATGGCGAGGGCTCGGCTCCCTGAAGAAGGAGCATCCCGTGCAGGCTTGTCGAATATTCTACGTACAGGCAACTGTAGAACAAGAGTCAAAGTGCTAGTGCTTTCTGTAGGAATGATGGAAAAACAGCGTTCCTGCCCAAAAGCCACTGAAGGCTTTGCAGATGAATGTGTGGAGAAAATTACTATTCAAAACTTGCTACTACATTTTAGAAGCATTAAATCTCTTTAGTTTTTTGTTTGTTTTGTGTTTTTTTTTTTTTGGTGAAGAAGATTGGGCCTGAGCTATCATCTGTTGCCAATCTTTACCCTCCCCTCTTTTCTTTCCTCCCCAAAGCCCCAGTACATAGCTGTATATCCGAGTTGTAAATCATTCTAGTTCTTCTATGTGAGATGCCGACACGGCATGGCTTGATGAGCAGCATATAGATCCATGCCCAGGATCTGAACTGGTGAACCCTGAGCCGCCAAAGCAGAGCATACAAATTTAACCACTCAGCCACAGGGCCAGCCCCAAATCTCTTTAGTTTTTTAATGAAAATATGTTTGTTTTTCTTTTATAAATATAAAATAATTCTTGCTATATATATATATATTTCAATTACACATAAATTTAGAAAGCTGAATATTAAACTCCTCAAAATTTGCCCCCACCCCTTCTCCACTCCTTCAAGATAATTCCTGAGGTCAATTTGATATATATCTTTCTTTGTATTATATATGTAGGCATGTATGTACATACATGTATAAGTATGCATATATGTATTTTTCCGTGTATATTTGTAAGTATGTCCTGTCTACCAATCATTTATGTATTATATATGTAGGCATGTATGTACATACATGTGTAAGTATGCATATATGTACTTTTCCGTGTATATTTGTATGTCCTGTCTACCAGTCATTTATGTATTCTTCCCCTCTATCTATTATCCGTCATCTGTCTATCTGTCTATCTGTCATGTCTCTATCGATCTATCTGATTCCTGAATATATGGCTGAGCTGGTGTTTTTGTAAGGGAACTTTTTAGAAGCCAGAAATGATGAAGGAGATTGAATCAAGATTTGTAATCAAGCACTGAAATTATTGTTTGCTCTGAGGCATTTACCAATCCTAGATAGTCTAGACTTTAGAACAGTGGTTCTCAAACTTGAGCGTGCGTTTGAATACCTGGAGGGCTTTTAAAAACACAGATTACTGGGCCCCACCTCAGAGTTCTGATTCAGCAGGTCTGGGATGGGCCCTAGAATTTGTAGTTCTAACCAGCTCCCAGGTGATGTTGGTGATGCAGATACAGGGATACTCTTTGAGAACCACTAGCTGAGCCTGGGTTTGAATGAGCCACACCTGTGAGGCACAGAGGGGCCGGTGCTTTTGTCCTGCATGTGGTGGGAAATTCACCTGTCTCCATTTTAGCATTGGTTGGAGAGGAAAATAAGGAAGAAGAAAGTCTCTGTTGAGATTTTCTAATTTTGTACGTACACTAAGATGAGCTTAAGGACAAATAGGCAACAAAACAAAATAAAACAAAAAATAAAACTCTAAGACAAATATGTAGTGTGAGGGTTTCTAAACTGGCAGTATCTTGAGCTATCTCAGAACACAAAATGTAAATAAGTAAGCTCTTAATTCAACTTCAGAAAATCCCCACAAATAAAATCCAAGGAATATGGCAATAAAAAGGACAAAATATACAGGGAAATAACCATAAGCATGAGTCCACAGAAACAATAAACTGCAGAATTTGACTTACACAGACTGGAGAAACTGAAATTTCAGATTCAGATTATTTAAAAAGGTATTTTACATTAATTAAATAAAGAATGACCAGACATATTTGAAAAAGAACCAAATACAACTTGTAAAAATGAAAACCACAATAATTGAAATGAGAAACTCAGCAAAGTGATAAACATCAGATAATAAAGCTGAATAGAAAATTAGCAAATTGAATGATAGACTCGCAAAAACAACCAGAAAGCATCAAAGAGAGACAGACACAGAAAAAACTGCAATGTAAGTCAAGAATCATGAAGGACAGAGAAGGAAAGAATGGAAGGCAATAGAGGAGTAATATTTGGTGGGGCAATAGGTGAAAAATTTTCATAACTAATGAAAGATGACCATATTCATCTCCCAGAAGCATAGCAAATCCTAGGAAGGATAAAGAGAAATCCACATCGAGGCTCATTCTAGTAAAACCAAGGAACACCAAAGATAGAGAATAGATTGTCAATGCAGCCAGAGAGAAACGACAGATAACCTGAAAAGAAACAACAATTAGACTGAGAGAGTACTTCTTAACAACTACAGAATTGATAAGATTGTGGGAAAATATCTTTAAAGTGTTATGAGAAAATAACCTCAACTTTTTACTCTGCAAAACTGCCTTTAAAAAAAAAAGCAAAATAATAACATTTTCAGACAAACAAAGCCTGAGAGACTTTCACTAAAGGAACTTCTAGATCATTTATTCGGGAAGAATGAAGGAAGAAGTGTGAGAAAAGCATGTCTTATTAAATGTTCTAAGTTTTCTCTAACGATATTCTTCCAATTAATTTTTTGGTAAGGAAAAAACTGGTCTAAATTACTGTGAGTTGGAACTGCTGCACTGGTATTAGCCAGACTTTTTACAAACAATTATGTGTATGATTTGCTGGTTCATGGAAAGCATTATCATTTATATCAGATGTCAGCCAATCAATTAGTGATCTGAATTACTAATGATTTCATTATTGGCATAGTGTTGCAGTGGGTCAAATCAAAGGATACTGTGTCCATGAAAGTTCAATCAAAATATAACTCTATATCCAAAAGTCCACAGTATAAAAAATGCAAATAAATGCATTTAGAAATTGTTTGATTTTTTATTTTGATGTTCAATACTTGAATAGAATATTTGCTAAAGTAATAATGCTTTCAATCAATGGAAATAATAATTATTCAAATTATTCAATAAGCATTATAAAATCAATAATGCTTTCAGTCACGATGGTAACATTTCCTCCTTCAACAAAACTAGTTCCAATTTCCAGAAGAGAGAAAGGGAAAAGAATTAGAGAAGCTATGTTGTTTCTAGAAAAAAAGAGGTTCTGACATTAACAAACTGCATGGACTTGGGCAAGTTAAGGAACCTTTGCAGTCTACTTTAAAAACAGTTTGTAGAATGAGAAAATTTGACCATATGCTTACACAGTTCTTCTGGATTGAAATACAGTTCTTGTGGTTATATATGCTGGAAAATCTAGGTGAGTTTGTGGTGCCACTCCACTCTCTATGATCCTGTCTGAGAGCATTTATTATAAGGCAAGCTGAGGTGATCAGTAGTACCTGTGCGGGCTAGAAATAAGGCAGGGAACCCAAAGGTAAAAGAGAAGGGAGATGAGGCCAAGTGATGGAGCGTTAAGCTGAGTGATCTATAAATAAAAAATACCAGAAGCATCTCTTATTTAAAAAAATATTCGAGAGACAATCAAGTTGGAAAAAGATTGATAACTCTAAAATGGGAAGAAGACTACAAAGAAGGGTCAGGATCCACATTACCCCTCTACCCGGTGACACAATATTCCATTGGCATATCCAGTAGGAAATAATGACCGTAACTCTGAATCATGAGAGGAAGTGAAGCGTATGCAACAGTACAACACATGCATTCAGGACAGTTTATTTTGGTAAAATAGAAACATTGATAAACAATGGAATCACCTACCACTGGCATGTCAGATTATGCTCCCCTTTCCACTCCCTTCCCAGCAATTTTTACTTTTTTGTCTTTGAAGACATCTCAGGAACAAATGCACGATTCCCATGTTTCTGTAGAGTGACTAATATTTATATTTCACCATGATGCCACAGACAGAATGTCCCTGGTAACAAATCCACAGGGATGGCATTTTTGTGACTCAGAGTAGGTTCTGAGACCACATATTTGGGTGAGGTGAAGCCATATTATTTAGTCGTATTAGGATTATGGAATGATGTTCCTAAACGAAGTAAATTATTTAGAAAGTAGACGTAAGTTTCACACATTTGAAGGAATAACTCGGAGGAATTTCCCTGTTAGTTAAAGGTGACAGAACTTCTGTAGTTTATGGCCCACCATTCGACACTTGGAAAAGACAACAGACAGGCTCTGGGAAACAGGCTTTGACGTAGCTCGTCCCTTTGATGGGAACCACTCAGTGAGGCAGATCTTCTCCAGGGAAAAGGCAATTGTTCTGTCCCTAATCCATTTCCTAATCATGGCCTTAAGAGATCATCGAGGAAATGACCTAATTATAGCAGGAGATGGAAGCCCTGGTTACTCTCCCAATCAGACACTGACAAAGCTTGTCACCTTGGGCCAGTTAGAGCTGCTAGTCTTCCCCATGGGTCTAAGTGTTCTCTGAATGATTCTGAACTTTCAAGCACATTTCAAGGAATTAGGACAGTGTGTACCCTATCACGGTGCTGATTATGATAGTGATTATAATAGCCATCACTAATGGAAAGCCAGACCTGTGCTAGGCACTTCACATATACTGTTTCTATTGTTGAGTGTTAGTCGGAAATGTTTATCCCTCACTCCCCACTCAGAGGACAGAGACATTAACTGCCATGCCCTTCTCCATGTCCCCTCACTTATGGTGAGCCTGGGAGAAGAAATAGTGCCATCCTGAGTCTCTCTCAGATCCTCCTGCTTACAGAGAGGGCATGTCCTGGTCTGTTTTCTCCATATAATAAGCTCACTAGGGCAGCCTCTTTCTAGGCAGCCAAGGATACCAAGGACACAGGTACTTGCTCCCGAGGGGACAGGGGTTAAGTCTTTCACATTCAGGGGTGAAATCCAGCATTAGGAAGCCCACCTGGGAGCAGGGCAACCAGATGCTCTGGTCTAACCTCATTAGTGGTGAAGCTAATGTTTCTGATTTCAAACTCTTATAGCTTTGCCTTCTCAATTGGTTCTGAACCTCAACAAGGGTGAAGGCAGGGTCATTGTTTATCAATTAGGACCCCAACACTCACAACAGATGCTGTGCAGTCATGGAGGTGAGCTGCTCAAGGTTTCCCTTCAAGAGAGAACCTGCTGCTCGGAGTGAAGTTAGCTGACAGCATGCAGCAGCCCTTGGGATCCAATGCAGCATTATGTTCACATTGGAGCCACTTTCTCCAAAGCTGCTTGCAGCCAGTGAGCGAGCAAGGGGAGGGGATCTGGAGCAGCCATTCTTGCCCAATGCAGGCCTCCTCTAATGGCCAGTCCTCGCTCTGGGCCGCCCCAGACTTTCTCGGACAAAGACTGCAGCACTGCAGACAGGCTCTTCCTAGCTAATCTTCCTTCCTTCTCTCCTTTCACCGCTCCTGCTCCTTCCCTTGCTCTTCCCCCCTTTCTCCTTCACAAGCTTCTCCCCTATAAACTTCCTGCACTTCTACTTCATCTTGGCATCTTCTTTCAGAACGACCGAAGCTGACTGCATCAGTATTATATACTCTCCATTTCACAGTGGATGAAGCAGGGCTCCAAAAAAGAAAGTAGAAGGCATAAGTATGTTTCCCTTTTAGAAGTTTGTGCATACTCTTAGATTAGAGGCTTGCTTAAAAAATACCTAATCTACATTTGGAAAGAAAAATTTGAATATCTTTTAAGCGGTACTAGTGTTGGAAGGAAAGAGAGACAGTGGTCATTTCTTCATAAAACGGAGCCCAATTGGACCTGCCCATTCAACGCATAAATGCAAAGATCCATTGACTTCTAGAACATGGAAGAGAACACTAAAGACAGGAAACATTTCCAGCACCCATGGCTGAGGTTTGATTCTGACTCAGAATGTGTTCATGAGAAAAACAAATTATACCAATAAGCCAATAGCTACGGCACTGCTCATCACGCATGGATCTTGACCTTCACTCTACGCAATTTTAGAACACCTAACTTGTAACCACTACCCACAACTTTACATTTTGCAGAAATGGAAAATACATCACACTGAGAAAATGATTTTTTAAATTTGTTTTTAACTTAACAAATTAAATCTGAATCTTATTTTTCGTCCTCTCTTGCAGAAGATAGTAAACATATTAGAAAAGGATAAAGAAAGGTTCTGTGATTTTTTTTTTTTTTGAGGAAGATTAGCCCTGACCTAACTAACATCTGCTGCCAATCCTCCTCTTTTTGCTGAGGAAGACTGGCCCTGAGCTACCATCCATGCCCATCTTCCTCTACTTTATATGTGGGACGCCTACCACAGCATGGCTTGCCAAGGGGTGCCATGTCCGCACCCAAGATCCGAACCAGCGAACCCAGGGCCGCTGAAGTGGAACATGCGAACTTAACCGCTGTGCCACTGGACCGGCCCCGGTTCTCTGATTTTTGAAATACCAGAACATGAGCGTATAAACATAATTTAAAAATTAAGTAGAAGTTTCTTTGCATGGCATGCTTTTTTAAAGGAAGAAGGAACAGGACTTACCCTCGCTAGAGTCTTTTGAGCATTCTGGCTTCTTTGCTTTGCTCTTCTTGTGGGGTGGAGAGAAGCCTTTTGGCTCTAACCCCTCTGGAAGCACAAAGATTTAATACAGTCTTATTTAAATATTTACCAGCAGGTTTCAAAATTATGCTGAAGTTTAACAATGTTTTCTTCTTAGAAAACCCACACATACTGTGAAGGTTCATGGCCAAGCTAAATTTTGGCAAGGACCTGTGGGTCTCCAGTGAACGTAGACTTAAATTTGCTTAAGCTTAAACATTTTTTTGTTGCCATCATTAATGATTCACACACATAGGAAATCTTACGTACTTTTTTAAATTAAAAAATTCTCCATAAGGCAGCCTCAATTATTATTTTTTTTCTCCAGGAGAGTTTGATTTAAAACATCATGGATTAATTGGTGTCATTGTGCAATTTCATCCTCAAAACAGGGCTAGATGAGCTACAGTGTCATCTCGTTTTTGGGGGTTGGATGGGGCTTGAAACTATCCTCCTTCTACTAAACAGACTTCTTTAGAAATTCAGATTCTAAACAACTTCTATAAGCCCCCAATTAAGCTACTGTGCTTCCCATTTTTCTCGATGTCCTTCTCCCTAGGTCTATCCAAGGGGGCTAATAAATTAAATTCTGAAGACTGTTTTAGGAAACATATCCATAAATTCATCCCATTCTGATACAGGAACTTTGCATTAATTTTTTTTTAAAGATTGGCACCTGAGTTAATATCGGTTGCCAATCTTCTTTTTTCTTTTCTTTCTCCCCAAAGCCCCACAGTGCACAGTTGTATATTTCAGTTGTGGGTCCTTCTAGTTGTGGCATGTGGGACGCCACCTCAGTGTGGCCAGATGAGTGGTTCTAGGTCTGCGTCCAGGATCAGAACTGGGGAAACCCTGGGCCACCGAAGCAGAATGCGCCAACTTAACCACCCAGCCACGAGGCCAGCCCCAGTTAGGCATTAATTTATATCTCTAGTCCTGGTCTGTCTCCTGAGCTCAAGGCTTTTGTCTTCAACTGCCTACATGGTGTCTTGTTTTGTGTTAGGACTGGATGTCTTCTGTTTGCCCCTCCAGATCCAGTTTCCACATTTCACCCCAAACTCCCCACTTCTGTGCTCTGGGAGGCTGGTCTCTACGGATTGCATAATGAACTCCCTAGCTTTCTGACTTCCTAGTGGGATTCAGCCATTGGGAGGCCCAGGATATTTATTTCTTACGAGCAGTCTTCATGGGCTGGTTGTATCTCTCAGTCTAAGATGAGTGCTCCTATCAGACAGCCTTTTCCCGATGGCCCTCTCTGTTTCCTGGGTCCTGTAACTGCCACAACCCTGTTGTCCCTTCAGGGCTGGGATTTAACTATGCCCTACTCTTCCCAGCTCTAATAATTTCCCTTTACTCAACTCCCATCAGGCATTTCAAATTTAGGTAAATAATCCTATCAGGTATTTCAAACAACACAGCCAGAACAATACTCTTGATATCTGCAGACCTGTTCTCCCCATAGTATTCCACATCTCAAGGAATAGTCTTCCTATCTACCCATGAATTTAAACCAAAAACTGAGATATTATCCCCAATATTTCTCTTCTTTTACTTTTCCAGCAAAGCAATCATAAGTCCTGTTATGTCTTATCAGCTCTGCTCCAAAATACATCACATATTTTCATCCGCTGTGCTCATCCTTTGTAATCATCATCCTAGTCCAACCCAGCAGCATCTCTTACCTGGGTTACTACAATAACCTTCTAAATTCTAACTTCTAGCTTTCTAATCTTCCTACAATCTATCCTCCATGCAGCAGCTAGAGCTCTTTTAAAACGTAAATCAGATTATGTTACTTGCCTGTTTAAAAACCATTGCTGTTAGAATAATATCCAAATCCAATTCCATGGCCCAGGACAACATGTCACTTGGGCTTCACCTACTGCTCTAGCCTCATCTCACATTTGCTGTTTGGCTTCAGATTGATTGGCTCCCTTTGTGTTCTTCAATCATTGCTAGGCTTGCTCCTGCCTCAGGACATTTGCACCTGCTCTTCCTCTTCCCCCCAACACACATATTCATATGTCTATCTACCTCCTTCTCACTCCTTGCATTAAATCTCAGATCAATTCAACTCCCAGGAAAGGTCTTCCCCAATCACCTAACCTGAAGGGTCCCTGGAGGGAAGTCTCTTTCAAATGCATCACTTGTATCTGCAATTATCCTATACTCTTGTTATTTATTTATTGTGTATCTCCCTCCTCCACTCCACCCCCTGAGAATGTAATTTCCATGAGAAAAGGGCATTTGCCTTTCCCAATCTCTCTTGTGTCTCTGGTGCCTAGAAGTGCCTTGAGAATTTCATTTCAAATTCTATTTTACTTTCCCTTCACCCAGGCCTTTCTTTCAGGCCAAGATATAAAGGGGCCCATGCTTAATTCTCACTCTCTGAGCAGCTGTTGCCTTATGCCAGGATTCTAAAATTACACTACAGAACTATGGCGTCTCATTTTTCTTTCCTCGTTTATTAAAAAAGGAACAGAACAAGAAAGTGCATTTGATAGATGTCCTATTAAAAACTTTGGCATTATGGACTACAAAGGTCTTTGAATATGAGCTTGGTTTTTTGTAGTTGCAAGTCAGTCACATCTAAGGTTATTAACACAGCCAGTGGGAAAACTTTTGCCAATGACTACATTAGCCGCTGCCCCAAACTCGTCACCAGGTGTGAGATGGATGTTGACTCTTCAGAGTGGGTTCAGCAAAAACAGAACGAGATGCTTGGGACAGCTCACTGAGCACCGATGCTGGGCTCAAAGGGATTGGTAAATGAGCAAAGCCACATTTGCAGTCTCACTGGGAGAAGACTCTAATCCTTCCATGCCCCTGAAATGCATTGTCTGCAACTCGGATCAGGAGGGAGTTTCCAATGCTGGGCATTCAACTCCAGACTGGCATTTCCTGAAAGTGAGTTTTTGAGAATCAAGTTGAGAAATAAGTTCTTAATTCTTGGTTTCCCACCTGAATAGGAATTCTTGGGGAATGGGTGAGATTCAAAAAACATATATTTGCCCACATTTTGAGATATTTAAGCACCCAAAAAGTACTAGTACCGGGGCCGCCTGGTGGCGCAGCGGTTAAGTGCACACGTTCCTCTTCAGCAGCCCCGGGGTTCACTGGTTCTGATCTCAGGTGTGGACATGGCACTGCTTGTCAAGCCATGCTGTGGCAGGCGTCCCACATATAAAGTAGAGGAAGGTGGGCATGGATGTCAGCTCAGGGCCAGTCTTCCTCAGCAAAAAGAGGAGGATTAAAAAGAGGAGGATGTCAGCTCAGGGCTAATCTTCCTCAAAAAAAAAAAAGTACTAGTACTTCATTTTTTAGTAAGTTGTAGGCACTCCTTGGCTAGTCAGTGGGCATAGATACATGGTAATCAAGCACAGTCTTCTATGATATAAGTATAGCATCATTTCATAACACCCACGGGTAAGGTGTTTTGGGGGCACTCAAATGAAAGTCACTGATACATATGGCCTCGGTGCCCAGGTTTCTACTTGTGATTCAGCAGAAACAACTCCCCTTCTCCACCTGGGAAAGTTATAGGAACGTTCTTCAAAAGCACCCCATGCTTCTCATTGACAGTATATGCTGTTATCTGTGTTGCCTCTGTTTCTGGCATGGGGTGGAAACCTGGAGTTTTGCCATGAACATGGCTTTGCCTCACAAGGAACTCAACTGTGCTCCTGGCTCTGATGTGGCTGGACTGCCATAGGTGGCTGCTGAGTTTCTGTCTCTGCTGGCTCAGGTTGGGGCCCATTTCACTAGTGCGTGGTCTTGGAAATGGAAGGACATGGGGAAACATCTACTAAGCTAGGATTAAAGAAACGGATTAAAGGACTTAAAAGGAATTCTAGGCATTTAAGCTAGTCTCTTTTTACCACCTCCCATGGGGTCAGAGCATCACACTGCGGATGATCTTGTCTGACATTATTTGAAATGCTCTGCCTCTACTACTATTAGAGGCTGGAGACAGGAGCACAAGAGTTAAGAACATGAGCTTTGGGATCAGACAAACATGAATGCAAATTTTGGCTCTGCTATTTAATCCCTTTTAAGTCTCAGATAACAGTCTTGCCTCCTAGGGTTGTTGCATATCTTAAACGAGTTCATGTATGTTGAGTGATTGGCATAAGATACACTCTCAGTGAAAGTCTGGCTCAGCAGAGGTGTGATGGGGTTGCCTTGAGCCAGCTTGCACCAGCTTATTGTAGCCATCTCTCCCCAATTCCCACATTTTTTGACATCATGTTTGGTAGTTTGGACAATACCACGGTCAGTGTATTTACACCAAAGAAATCTTCAAATCCTTCAAATTGGGTTTTCCCCTACCCTAGAGTCAGTTTACCTAGCACTTCACTGTTTTTAGGTATTCGAATTACTATCATTCACTAGCATTTGTTGGCTAATTGATTCACTCAAGTAGCCCTCCACTATTGTCACCTGCAATCTTAAAAATCCCTCCAGCTTTTCTACTTGCATGAGAAGAAGAGGTGATGCAGGGCAGAGGGAAGGAAGCAGTTAATAGTCTTGGGAGGCTGGTTCAGACTTGTCTTAGAGGACAACATGTCTGAGTGTGAGATCTGAACTGAAGCCATCCTGCTCACCAACGTCTGGCAAGGCCAGCTGGCACACCATGGAACCATCAGCACAGAAATCCCCCATGATTTCAGCACTCAGATATTAGGAAATGGAGAGCAGCTCCCCAAGCCCATTCTGCCTGCATGACTTGGCATTCTTGGGCCATTGAGTGTGACTTCAACAGCTGCGTCCAGCTGCTGGAGTCAAAACCCCCAGGAAACCTGGTGGGACTAAAATCAGAAATGATGGTCCAATTAAGGCCCCCAAAACTCAAATGCTGACTCCAACTTTGTGGGCTCTGCATTAGCATTAATAGTGATTTCCTTAAAATCGCTCAGTAGTTTGGCTAGCTAGCTGCATCTCATTAAGAAGTCAGCTCCCTTCGCCTAGAAATATGTACTTATGACACTTAGGCAAATAATCCTTAGCAAGATAAGGTCCTTAAACTTGCTGGCTGAAAGAGCAGTACTCCCCACAGCTGAAGGATATTCCAAGGATACTTTACATGAGCAGGATAAATGAGAACAGCAAACACTAACGTCAAATTCACAGAATTTAATCCAAAGATAGGGTGACCACTTAAAGTCTTTTTTCAACATATGGTTCTTTTAAACAAAAACACATCCTACCTGTGTACAGGAATTGACATTTTAATTGAAATTTTACCTTGAGCTTTATATTTTACAAAAGGCAAGTGGAGTCCTTGTCTTAGGTTGGATTCTCTCCGAAGAGACCCTGAGACAAAGGTTTGAGTGCAAGCACTTAATTTGAGAGATTATCCCAGGAAACAGGAGTGGGGAGTGGGGCAGTGAGACAGGAAAGGGAAGGCAGCCAACATGGGTGTATTAATGAGCAAGTTCCACTGTGGACGCTCAGGGCTCAGTTCTGCTGGGGACCTCTGGGTGACAATATAGAATGCTGCTGTTTAATACCACATATTGCCAACGAGTACTTGAAATGCGGCTAGTCTGAATTGAGATATGAACGTGAAATACACACAAACTTCAAAAATGTAGCATGAAAAAAAGAATGTAAAATATCCGACATATAATTTTCATATTGATTATATGTCGAAATGATAATATTTTGGCTATATTATGGGACCTAAAATATCATTAAGTTAATTTCATTAGTTTTTTTTTTTACTTTTCTGAATGTGGCTACTAGAAAATCCAAAATGATACATGAGGCTCACATTTGAGGCTTGCATTATATTTCTACTGGGCAGTGCAGGAATAGAACACGCCTCAGATGCATCCTGAAGCAGTCCTGATCAACTCTTGTCCATCAGTGGTTGACGCCTGCTCCACAGAAATTGATTCCCTGGTACTCTGAGTTTGCTTTCATGATCAGCGAAAAGCAGTCAGCCGAGAGTCGCAAGAACTTTCCTTAGAAAGCTGTTGGTATTGTAAAACAGCAGTGAGTGCCGAGGGGCCATACTGACAGCTGCGGTTACAGTGCCTCTTCCACCTCCTTCAGTCCTGCTCCTGACTTTTAGATATCCCTCTACTTCTCATGCCCTCTGAGTCCATTGCCCTGTGGAGGCCAAGGGAAGCTTAGGAATCAGACATTTGTGGACTAGAGAAGAGTAGGTAGTGACTATGATCATCGTTCCAATGGACTGCTATGAAGAAAACGAACTAGTAATTATTTCTCCATGAAGATAGTGGGAGGTCAGGAGAGGAAGACAGATTTAGCTTTACAAGGAGAAGGACGATTTTAACCAATCTTGTCTAATGAGATCGTTTGCCTTAGAATTTCATTGGCTCCCTGTTAATGGAGATGCTCAGGTCGAGGTTGTCTGTTATTTGGAGGGAGTTCTGGCATCAAACAGGAGGTTACATAAATCTAGAGCTCCTAGGATATCTATTTTAATTTTGAAACCTGGCGCCATTTCATGGCTAGAGCAGTGCAGTTGACAAAATGGGGACATGGAGCTCTTATACCATAGAATTATGTCCTATACCCTTCCAAAATCTGTTAGAATGAGAGAGAAAAAAGCAATAATTTATTGTGTTTACTATGGTCCAAGAAACATTTTAGGTATGATATCTCATTTAATCTCCCACACAAGACTGTAACGGTAAGAACTATTGCCCCCAGACGCGTAAACTGAGGTGCATAAAGAAAAGACTCTTACCCGAAGTCAATAAGTGGTGGAGCTGGGATTGAATTCAGGCCTGCTGCTTCCTGCATTCATTGTCAAGCACACATTGAGTGGCTACCTTAGTCCAGAGTCTATGCTTTTACCCACTAGATTTTCCTCATGAAACACTGGTCTTTCTTGAGGAGTTGGCATGCATCTTAATTTCTAATAGTGAGAGCAAAAAATCATATGTACAAAGTGTGTTTTCCAAAGACGGTCACAGCAATATTTCAGGTCATATGTGCTCTGCAGAACCTCATCATTCCCCTTCAGGAGACTGGGTCTGTTTTCTCTTCGCCTGAGCCTGGGTAGGCTTGTGACTGGCTGTCCAAAAGAAAAGACTTTGGTTGAAGTGATGCTATGGGACCCCTGAGACTGAGTCTTAAAAAGGGTCCAGCTTCCTCTGGTTCATTCACTTTCTCTAGAGAAACCACTTTGGAACCTGGCTGCCATGTTGTGAGGAAGCCCAGGCCACATAAAGAGGCCATGCATAGGTGTTTCAGAACAGTGCCCCAGGTAAGGTCTCAGCTGACAGCTGATATCAATCACTAACCAGACATGTGAATGAAGGAATCTTCAGGTGGTTCCCGGCCCCGGCTGTTGATTCTTCCTGCTGAGGCCTCAGACTTGTGGAGCAGGATGATCCAGTCACCCCTGCTGACTTCTGTGTGAATTCCTGACCAACAGACTATGTGAGCATAGCAAGCGGGTGTTCTAGCCTCTAAGTTTTGGGGGTGATTTGTTATGCAACCCTATTAACTGCAACATCATGTTCCGTTTTTACCTTAGCTGTCAGGAAGCTCAAAGTCATTTTTAATACTTAAATACAGTAACTGTATTAGCCATAACAGTTGGCACACCTACTTTCTTATTTTATGGCCTTGAGCATACATTTCTATTTTATTAACCTTATTTTGTCTTTCTTTGAGGAAATGTGAGGTGTACATAAACAACAAAACGATCTTTGTCTATCTTATAAGAATAAAATCATTAATTTAATACCTGAATCTTCCTTCATGTCAACATCGTCTTCTTCGTTATCATCATCTATTAGAAAATAGGAAAAGACAAAAACTCATATGAAAGCTAGAAACACCAGAATTCTTCAATTTGACTAATAGAAAATCAAAATAAAGTAAAAAAAAAAACCTCAGTAGAAAAAAGAGTGTTAAATCATGCATTTCTACTGTTTTATATTAGCATGCTAAATTAGGAAGAACGCATACACGTTAGAGCACAATTTAACACCCAGGGTTTACATTTTCTTTAAAAAATTATTATATATTTATAATAAACTATATATGCAACAATTTGTTTTACTTATAAAAAGTAATGCATGGTCACTTCAGTCATTTCAATTCCTAAGAAATAAAAATCACAGACTTTAAACATCACATTATCTGCATTTATTAAAGGTATACACGCCATCCGCAAGTATCTGAGAAACGTGGGCATCACCACTTGGCAGTAGGTCGATGCAATGCCCAAGCCCTGCACTGCACCATGAAAAGTGCTAGACTGCTACCCGTGCAAATCCAAACCTTTAACCATATGTTTTCAAGAGTCCCCATCAGTTGCACCATTCCCACTTCACTCTCCTCATCTCATCTCCCAGTGTAACCCCCTTTAACTGGACAAGCATGTGTACATCCTCTGTCCAATAGATGACATACATGCTTTTTTTAACTTTTGACATGTTGTCATCTCTCTCCTTAAATATTCCTCACATCCAGTCAGTGCCAAATCCTGTCCTGCTTCCATGTTTCCGCCTCTCTCCTCACATTATTGCAGCTCAAATTCAGACTATCAGTGCCATTTATTTTCCCCATTTCGTGGTTTCCTAACTGCCCCTCTCTTCTTCCCATTCCTGACTCCAATTCCTATAATATACACATCTGGAAAATCAATCTTAAAATACTGCTCTGATCTGGCTCACAACTGTTCAATGACCCCTCTCTGCCTGATGAGGAAAGTCTAGACTCTCTGAGGTACCACTCAAGGCCAAGAGTGTCTGGTTCCAACCATTCTTCTCAGTTTCATCAGCCCTGTTCCACCCATGCTACCACCTACACAAGTGACAACACTTGGCTCTTCTCTACTTTCTTAAAGGCTCCTTTAGCTTCCTCTGCCTGCCTCAATCCTGGAAACAACGATCTTCTTCATCTCTATTCACACTCATCCTTCCAGGCCAAGCCAAGGCGACTCAGTATCTGCTTGACTCTATTTGAATGAATAGTGTTTTCTTTGGTGTACCTTATTTTTACTACCTTCTGAGTATGAAGGACCTTTGGGCTTAGATCTGCATACTGGCTTCTCCACTTACCCATTCACTAGGCTTGTGATCCTGAAGAAGTTACCTGAGCTTCCTGAGTTTCAGGTTTATCAGCTATAAAGTGGGATAATAATAATGTCTCCTTCATAGAGTTACCGTAAGGATTAAATGAAATGATGTCACATAAAGCACTAGGACAGCTACTGAAACATCATTAAGTGCTAAATATTAGCTATTATTACCATCAAATCCCACAGTCTTGTTACTTGTTAATGTATCTGTCTTCCATACACTCATCTCTAGATCATAAATTCTGCAAAGATAAAGACCATCTCTTATGTTCCTTTGTATTCTCTCGCACCAAATGTAATTCATTTTATACACTAGAATCAATAAAAAACTTTCTGCTGAATAAATTTCTGTTATTTCCTCTGTATCTCCTACATAACAGGACACCATGCATTTATATGATGGTTTATTAACAATGAGGACGCAGTAAAGATTTGCAACTTCCTCCTGGATGTGTGCTTTATAATTTAGTTATGTCTTATGCAAATTTATTAATATGGACTCTTCTAAGTGTTAATTATTAATGAAGATTAGAGATGTATTAGTCAGTGGAAGTGGAAAATGCATTTAATTGGAGGTTTTAGAAAGGTAATTCTTGATAGCTATAGTTAACATTTAAATAAGTAAATTTTCTTCTAGTCAAATATGTTAGAAATATTAGTGATATTCTATATAATTTATTTCTTTCATTCTTTCTATGAATGCAGTTTTGGGAGGAAGAATATTAATTTCTTAGAAATATAATTTTCTAACCAGATGGTTATCAAAATGTTACCAAGCAAATTCTTCACAGATTCTTCCCTGAACTTGATATATTTAAACAGAATTTTCTTTTCCAGAACCACCTAAAATCTCTATGACAACAAGATTTTCTGGAATCTCAGAGGCAGGCAAAAAAGAGTCTCCACTTTTTTCTAGGGAAAGATAAATGAAGAGTCAAAGATCTTTGTGCTTGTCACCTGTGTATGCATTTGTCCATTTGGCAAACACTCATTGGTAGCCTATTGTGTGCAAGGCTTTGTGTTTGGGGCCATAGAAAACACCAAGATGAATCAGACACTTAAGCAGTTGTCTAGAAACTTATCATTAATGAAGAAACAAAGACACGCAGATAAATTCAAACGTATGGTAAGGGGTAGCCAGAGCCGTTACAAGAGGTGTCAGAGAAGTGACCAAAACTTCCGATCGGGCTACCAGGAAGAGTTCTTGGAAAATGTGACGTTAGAACTGACATTTGAACTTTATAGACTATTGATAGGATCATCCCCAGAATGACCGACATGTGTTGAAGGATCAGACTTGGTGTTATTATTCATTCATTCATTCATTCATTCATTTCACTCATTCATTCATTTATCCATAAGGTGGTTGAGAATATAACCAAGAGCTAGATTTAGACTGCTTGCTTCCAGGCCCAAGTATATATAGCTGTGCAATCTCAGGCAAATTATGTAAAACTAAACTTCAGCTTTCTCATCTGGAAAATAGCGATAATAAAAGTACCAACCTTCTAGAGTTGGTAATACATGTAAAGTGCTTACGTAGAATGAGCATTCAATAAATGCTGGCTATTACTCTTATAATGTCATTATTATTACTACTTTTACTACTTAAACCATCATTTATTGACTAACACCATGTGCCAGAACTATGCAAGGCCCTGAAGATATAGGTTGACAAGCTCCTCCCTCAAAGAACTCACAAAAAGGTGGATGGTATAGAAAAGTCGAACAACAATCAGAAGTACATCATGTGCCACTTAATGATGGGGATACCTCTGAGAAATATACGTAGTTAAGGTCATTTCATTGTGCAAACATCATAGAGTGTACTGAAGGGGAACAAAATGTCTCTCTTTAACATGAGAATTATTTTAGGCTGATTATTTTCAAGAAATAAAACACTCAGAAAGTTTTTCTTATTACTTCCCCCTAACTGCCTAAAAGAATTCAGATTAAAAAACCTGACTCATGGCACGAGCTATTACAGTCGCATAACATGAACTAGATGGTAGGCAGGGAAGAACCTAGAAAAGCCTGTTTGTTGGGCTCCCCTCTGTGTTCTTCCACTTCTGTGTGGCCAAATAAACTCTTGTTTTCCAAACATTTACTCCTTTTCACCTTTCTGTGAATTGCCTTCCTTTCCATTGAAGTCCCTGACTCTCCCCACCCCCAATATCTTCTTTTGCCCTTAGCTAAGGATAATATTTAAGGCAAGGGTTTCAGCTATTTTGGAGAGTTACTCAGTTTTACTGGGTTTCTCCCAGGTATGCATTTTATTAAACTTTTGTTTGTTTTTCTCCTGTTAATCTGTCTTACGTCAATTTAATTCTTAGACCAACCAGAAGAACCTAGCAAGGTAGAGGAAAATTTTCTCCTCCCCTACAATACTTACACAAACCTAGATGGTATAGCCTACTACACACCTAGGCTAATAGTACTTAATTTATGGGGCCACCATCGTACATGCGATCCGTCATTATCTGAAACATCCTTATGCGGTGCATGACTGTAACAGATTCTCAGATGCAGGTAAGCAGAGGGTCTACTGGGAAACAGACATGAGGCAGCTAAGTCAGGGAGAAGGTCTTTCCAGAAGAGGTGAGGCTTAAGCTGAGTCCAAAAGGTGAGGTGGAATTAGCTAGGGGACAAGAAAGGCTGCAGTACATTGCTAGCAGATGTGGGTGCCCTGCCTACATCCCCTTGTTCCTTGAAACTTCAGTACTCAGCAGCCTGACTTCCAGCCCACCAGATCCTGGGTCTCTTTGCCTGAGGGCTTTCTCTGGTTTGCTGGAGCCCACTCAAGAAATATCAGGGAATTAGCAACTCCCTAGAGAGTAGCCTTTCACAAACGACTGATGGAATTTACACGCAAGTACTCCAGCTCCCTCACTTCTCAGGTGGGCTAATTCAGAAGCATGTTCTACATCTTCTCCCAGAGACTCCTCCTCCCCAACTATGAGATTGAGCCCCAGTGGTCAGTAGTAACGAGCTTCTAACTTAACCTCACTGCCTTGCTTCCCTACCCTGTCTTGCTTTCCCACTCCCTTGGTGGTGTTTCCTGGGATCATCTCCCAAATAAATCACTTCCACTTAAATTCTTGTTTCAAGGTCAGCCTCTGGAGGGACTCTAAGACAAAGGTAATCATCCTAAATTAGAGGGAAAAGCAGCTGTGAAAACACATGGATATGAACTGTCGAGATGCTTTTAAGAAAATAAAACTAGCTCTGAATGGCTGAAGGGAGGAGTTATAGGAGGAGCTATGGATAAATTGATCTGTTCTAGCTAGATAATGAAGGATCTTCCATGCTGGATATGATGGTTAATTTTATGTGTCAAGGTGACTGGGCCATGGAGTGCTCAGACCTTTGTAGAACATTCTTTTGTGTCTGTTTGTGAGGAGGTTTCTGAACAAAATTCACCTTTGAATGAGTAGAGTGAATAAAGCAGATTGCTCTCCCTACTGTGAGTGGACCTCATCCAATAAGTTTAAGGTTGATCCTCTCGAAAGTACGGCAGAAGTCCTCCCAGACTACACTTGCATTGGGACTTCAGATTTTTCTTGTCTTTGGACTCAAACCGAAACATTGGCTCTTTCTGGACTCAAGCCAGCAGGCATTTGGACTGAAGCTACACCATGGCTGTCCTGGTTCTTAGGTCTCCAGACTCCTACTGGAACTACACCGTCAGTTCTTCCAGGTCTCCAGCTTGCCAACTGAAGTTCTTGGGACCTGTCAGCCTCCATAATTACGTAAGCCAATTCCTTATAATATATAAACACACACACACTGTTGGTTTTGTTTCTTTGGAGAATCCTGATTAATACATCAGGTTGAAGCATTTAAGCTTTATCCTGAAAATTACAGAGGACTAAACAACTTTAAGCAGAGAATGACACACCATCTTTTGAGAGAGAATATTTTTTCATGAGAGAAATTTACTAAAAATCTGTAAAGTACATGCCTTAATATGTTGGTATTATTTGTACTAAAATCAAGCACAGAGTACTTTTGGTCTGCAAAGTACCTAATGTGCTGTTCCTTATTAATGAAATCCGCTTTAGTTCAACATTATTTTATATAATGTGCTCACTTGAGTCATATTTATGCAGCAAATTTCTAGCAAGAATTTCTTTCTAACACAACCAGGAACCAAAAACAATACATGAAAGAAGATGATAGCCTATGGGGATGGGAGTTACGCCATTCAACATTTGGAAGCAGTTAGGAGACTGATGGAGCGTGGGCACAGAGCCGCTGCCCTTTTTAACAGTTCTTTAAGCATCATACTTCTTTGTTAGAGGACAAAAATGAAATAAAAGGTTCTTAGCCAAAGTGTTACAAATACCATTTCAAAATAGAGAGCAATCCATCAGATGGTATTGTTCTGTGTGTTCAGAGATACCAACTCCAGAAAATCCCCTTTCCTTCCGAGGCAGAGACCACTCAGTGGCTGAGACTCCGTTTCATCTTACGAGGCCTCTTTGATGTCAATTTCTTAATGGATGCTGTTTGTATTCACTGCATCACTCTCTGTCAGATTACTCTGTTAAGTTCTGCACAAAAAGTAGAAATGTGACTAAAGTTCTTATTTTGGTCAAAACAAGTGTGAAAAACAACTAGTTTCCTATGAATAAGCAGTTTTCAGTAACAGCTAGCTTTACACGCTTCAGAAACCCCTTCATAACGAAGCGTCTATCCTACATCAAAGTTTATAATATCTTCTTCACCTTCTTTAATAGGAGACAGAGTTAATATTGAAGACTGCTATCTTAATTATGATACCTGTCTTCAGGGAAGCACCTCATCCTCCAAAACAAATAGTACTACACTTTGAAAAACAAAGTATACCATGGATTTTGCAATAACTTAAGATTTGTTTCACTCCTTTATGTAGAGTTCCCATAATTAAGGCAGTCTTTTGGGGAAGTAAAAGGAATAAAAACAAACAGATTACAAAACCCCACAGAACTTGAAAGTGAGGTTTCTGGACCAGCAGCATTCTTATCACCTAGGAACTTGTTAGAAATGCAAATTCTCAGTTCCACTAAAGATCTATGGAGTCAGAAGCTGGGCAGCAGTGGGCGTGGCGGGTAGCACGCTGTGCTTTAACAAGCCTTCCAGATGATGCTTATGCAAGCTGAAGTTTGAGAACCACTGGTCTAAGGTAGTGATATTCATGTGCTGCAGGAGAATCTTTCAAAAACAGTAGTGCTTTGAATATCCAAGCTGAGCTGACATGATTTCTAACCAAAGCTAATGCTGGTGAAGGGTGTCTGCACCACCTGATTGCTAGGACTGAGGAAAAATTAATCTCTTCTTAAAATATCATATGCTTTCTTCTGTGCTTGATGTCACCCAGCTACCATGCAGCTTGATGGCATGTTATCACGGTCCAAGGCAAGGACACTTAGACTGGCTAAGAGACATGTACATGGGTGGAAACTAGCTTCAAAGGGTCCTACGGGTTGCATGGAGAAAGCACTGTGTTATGAAGGAGAAAGTTACCATTATGGGCTATTAAGGCAGCCTCTCCACTCCCAAGGGAAAAAAAGGTCAGGCACCTGAAATAGATCATACAATTCCAGTGTTAAAATTTCAGGGACATCTACACAAATGGGCAGGTCTGTGAAGCAGAACAATTACAATGATCTTATGGCTTTTATTTCATGTGCTCCCAAGTCTCCTCTCTTAAGGCTGAATTTCCTGCCACAGACTTCTGTATTCCTTATCGTATTTACATTTTATTACTAAGGGCTTCTAGCAGCAATTTGCATTTGCAGAGAAAGGAAACATTATTATCAAAAATAAAGTGCTCCAAGCTTTTCAGGATTTCTGCGAAATAGGGAAGATGTTGGTATTCTTATGGCTTCTTTAGAAACTTGACAGAAATTCCCAGCCAAGAATGACTGATAAAGGGGAAGTCACAAAGTAGGGCTCCTGCCATTAAGTTGAAAACTTGGACCCACTGAATTGGACAAATTGCTAAATCCACCTTCTGCAAGGTAATTGGTAGGGCTAGGAGAAATTTCTAAAAAAAAGGTTTTTTTTTTCTTTTTTTCAACTGGTTCTTGGCCAAGTAGAACATTCAAATCTCATTAATTTATAAATAAATCAATAAATAAAAGGCACTGCTTAGAAAACTGCATTCTGCTTCCTCTGGCTTCATCAACAGGGCACATGATGGTACCAATTGCTGAGAAATGGGATTCAGGAGGAGAAGAATGGGGTGGGGGAGATTGTGAATTTAGTTTCAGACATGTTGAGTTGCAGATGTCTGAGGGCCTGCAAGCTGGAAATGGTCGGTGCGAAGGTGAGTCTACTAGAGGGCTGCAGGAAGAGAATTAGAAGACAGAGCGTTCAACAGGATAAAGGCTGCCCAGTCAAGTAAGATGAGGGCTTGTGATCAAATATGCACTGGTTTCACAGTAACCATGCTCCACAGATCAAAGAGGTTCTGATCACCCCAACAAGGACTGTTGTGGTAGCAGGGTGGAGACAATCACATGAATGTTGTGGATTACGGAGCGAACAGCAAGCGAAGGAGACAGACAATTTTTCCAAGACACGTAGCTGAGAGTAGAAGTTAGGCCCACATGTAAAGTGGAATCAAGCTTGAAGGATTTTATTTACTCTATTGTTTATTTTTATCTTTATTCTTCTGTGTCTTATTAGGATTTATTTCATTCATCTACCATTCCTCAAAATGCTTTTTTTCCCTTCCTTTGCATCAGTGTTTTCAACTAAAGAACAGAAGCCAATCTATCCAGAGTGTTTGAAGGGTTTTTCAAAAGCACGCTGCAGGGGTCTCTGTAAAGATGCCTGCAGGATCCTCCCCACTCCAAGCAGCATTTTGTCTGTCTTTGTTTTATCAGAACTTCCTAATGAGATCAAACTCTGCTTAGTCAAGGCTCGAGTCCCCGGGTCTTTATTTGTTCTGTTGTTTATCAGCATTTGCTACACACGCGGCACATTCCCTGCTTTTGAAGGGACAGATTGCTTCCCATTTAGTCCTGCTGCTTGTTCTCGCGTTCAGGTTGCTTGGTTACAGCAACACTTCACTGGATTTTCATTGAAGACAAAATGTGTTTGTAGCTTTCGAGGCCCATCAAGTGGAAATGGTTAGCACCCGTTTCCTAAGACGGCAGTCGACTCATTTATGTCACATCACAGAGAACATGTCTTGTATAATTCTAAACATCAATGTGATCCACACATTAAAAGTATACAAATGTGTGCAAATGTGCCAAGTCTCTGTAAATATTCATAATTAAGGAAAACTCTCACTTCATTCACTCTGTAGTTTTTTCTATACACTCAATGTGACATTTGGAAAAAACAATGTACAACTCAGAGTGGGTAAACAGTTTTTCTTGTGTTTCTCTTACTTATTCAAAGACAATAGTGAACTAGCTTGTTAGTGCTGCAGTAACAATTTTTCCCATATTTAGTGGCTTAAAACAACACAAATTTATTATCTTACGGTTTCGTAGGTCTGAAGTCTGACATGAGTCTAATAGAAATCAAGATGCTGACAGTGCTGCACTCCTTTCTGAAGACTCCAAGGGAGAAGCTGCTTCCTTGCCTTTCTAGTTACTAGAGGCCACCCATATTCCTTACCTTGTCACCCCCTTTTTCCATCTTCAAAGCCAGCAATGTTGCATCTCTCCCAACATTCTTCCATAGCCATATCTCCCACTGACGCTCTTCTTCTGCCTCCCTCTTCCAATTTTTAAGGACCCTTGTGACCACATTGGGTCCATTCAGATGATCCAGGATAACATTCCTAACTTAAGGTCAATTAATTAGCAACCTTAATTCCATCTACAATCTTATTTCCCCTTTGTAACGTAACCTAACGTATTCATAGATTCTGGGGTAAAAGGCATCTTTGGGGGAAAAACATTTTTCCTCCTACCACATCTTGTAAATTAGGAAGCAGATCGCTTTGCATAAAAAGTGTCTGAGGAGTAGAACTCAGAATAATTCTATTTAGACATAAAATTATTTCCTATGGGATCAAGTACATAGCCTTAAAATCAAGGTCATTTTTGAATTTTTAATTTTCAACTTCATTCTCTTATAAAAGGAATTTCTTGGGGCCAGCCCAGTGGTGTAGTAGTTAAGTTCACACACTCCACTTCAGCATCCCGAGCTTTGTCCATTCAGACCTACATACCACTTATCAAGCCATGCTGTGGCAGGCATCCCACATATAAAATAGAGGAAGATGGGCATAGATATTAGCTCAGGGTCAATCTTCCTCAGCAAAAAGAAGCGGATTGGCAGCAGATGTTAGCTCAGGGCTAATCTTCCTCAAAAAAAAAAAGGATTTTTTCTTTCTTTTTTTACCTTCATTCTTTTCTTCCATCCATCTCCTCTTCCTTCCTTCCATTCTTCCTTTTTTTTTTTTTTACATTTTTCTTTCATCTTTCTCTTTTCTTTCTACCTTTCCTCACTGCTTTGGTTATAAAAGAATAATATCACAAAGACAAATGACAAAATGGGAAACTATTAGCAAGATATGTTTGAAAGGATTAATAACCTTAATATGCAAAGAGTTCTTACAAGTCAACAAGAAAAAGATGAAATTAAAATATGCAAAGGATATGATTAGTAATTTCACATGAGAAATTTCGACATATATAACTGAAAGAAAGGATAAGCCATACTACTGATACGAGAAATACACATTGTTACCCATTAATTACTTTATTTCATGTATAGAAGTGATAACATCAAAAGATAACAAAGTATCCCATTGGAAAGTGTAGGGGCAAAGTAAACTCTCACATACTGTTCATGGGAATGTAAACTCACTGCAATGGACTGAATGTTTGTGTCTCTCCAAAATTCATATGTTGAAATCCTAACTCCCAAAGCGATGGTATTAGGAGGTGGAGCCTTTGGAAGATAATTAGGTCATAAGAGTGGAACCCTCATGAATGGGATTAGTACCCTTATAAAAAGGACCCCAGAGAGCTCTCTCTTTCCACCATATGAAGATATAATGAGAAAATAGCCATCTGCAACTTGGAAGTGGGGCTTCAGCAAAAACCCAACAGGCTGGCACCTGATCTCAGACATCCATCTTCCAGAACCATGAGGAATAAATTTCTGTTTATAAGCTCCCAGTCAATGGTATTCTGTTATAGCAGCCTGAATGGACCAAGACACTCAGGTTGCTTAATGTGAGGCATTGGCCTTCACATTTTTTACTCCAGGAATGGTGACCCCTTTAGTTGCTCATTGCATGACATTCACCATAGTGCTGCAAACACAGTAGCTGATTTGACAATTACTATAAAAAGTGTCTTGGTTTTGTATGCATCTTAAAAAAGTAATTCCACTTCTAGAAAAGTATTCTTAAAAAAATGTAGATACGTGCCAATATTTGCCTATAAAAAGGTTTTTCTTCAAGTGTTATTTATAAACAAATGGAGAATAATTTGCAATAATAATTCTACAGTTCAACGATATGGTTTTGGGTAAACAGTAGGTTCATTAAAATTATGTTATGAAAAATATATAATGACATGAAAAAAATGTTCATGATTTGTGGGAAAGTGACACACAGAAAGCTATAAGACTGCATCCCTGGTTGTTGACATTTTCCATTTTAAAAGCCCTAAAGGATAAACAACAAAAATCTAATTCATCTCTGGATTTTAGGATGGGAGGAGGTTTGTATTTTCTTCTTTTTATTTTTATTGAGTTAATGATGGGTTACAATCTTGTGTGATTTCAGTTGTACATTATTGTTTGTCAGTCATGTTGTAGGTGCACCACTTCACCCTTTGTGCCCACCCCCCACCCCACTTTCCCCTGGTAGCCACTAATCTGTTCTCTTTGTCCACATTTTTAAATTCTTCATATGAGTGGAGTCATACAGAGATTATCCTTCTCTAACTGGCTTATTTCACTTAACATAACTCCCCAAAGGTTCATCCATGTTGTTGCAAATGGGATGATTTTGTTCTGTTTTGCAGCTGAGTAGTATTCCATTGTATATATGTACCACAACTTCTTTATCCAATCATCTGTTGATGGGCACTTAGGTTGCTTCCATGTCTTGGCTATTGTAAATAATGCTGCAATGAACATTGGGGTGCATAGGACTTTTGGAATTGCTGACTTCAAGCTCTTTGGATAGATACCCAGTAGTGGAATGGCTGGATCGTATGGTAGTTCTATTTTTAATTTTTTGAGGAATCTCCATACTGTTTTCCATAGTGGCTGCACTAGTTTGCATTCCCAACAGCAGTGTATGAGGGTTCCATTCTCTCCACAACCTCTCCAACATTTGTTACTATTAGATTTAGATATTTTTGTCATTCTAATGGGTGTGAGGTGATATCTTAGTGTAGTTTTGATTTGCATTTCCCTGATGATCAGCGATGATGAGCATCTTTTCATGTGCCTATTGGCCATCCGTATATCTTCTTTGGAGAAATGTCTGTTCATGTGTCCAGCCCATTTTTTGATCGGGTTGTTTGATTTTTTGTTGTTGAGTTGTGAGAGTTCCTTATATATTATGGATATTAAGCCTTTGTCAGATATATGACTTGCAAATATTTTTCCCACTTAGTGGGTTTTTTTTTGTTTCAATCTTGTTTTCATTTGCCTTGAAGAAGCTCTTTAGTCTGATGAAGTCCCATTTGTTTATTCTTTCTATTGTTTCCCTTCTCTGAGAAGACATGGTGTCCGAAAAGGTTCTTTTAATACTGATGTCAAAGAGTGTACTGCCTACGTTTTCTTCTAGAAGCCTTATGGTTTCAGGTCTCACCTTTAGGTCTTTGATCCATTTTGAGTTTATTTTGGTGAATGGTGAGAAAGAATGGTCAATTTTCATTCTTTTACATGTGGCTGTCCAGTTTTCCCAGCACCATTTGTTGAAGAGACTTTCTTTTCTCCATTGTATGCTCTCAGCTCCTTTGTCAAAGATAAGCTGTCCACGGATGTGTGGTTTTATTTCTGGGCTTTCAATTCTGTTCCATTGATCTGTGCACCTGTTTTTGTACCAGTACCATGCTGTTTTGATTACTGTAGCTTTGTAGTAAGTTTTGAAGTCAGGGATTGTTATGCCTCCTGTTTTGTTCTTTTTTCTCAGGATTGCTTTAGCAATTTGGGGTCTTTTGTTGCCCCACACAAATTTTAGGATTCTTTGTTCTAATTCTGTAAAGAATGTCATTGGGATTCTCATTGGGATAGCATTGAATCTGTAGATTGCTTTAGGTAGAATGGACATTTTAACTATGTTTATTCTTCCAATCCATGTACATGGAATGTCTTTCCATCTCCTTATGTCACCATCCAATTCTCTCAGAAAGGCCTTGTAATTTTCGTTATATAGGTCTTTCACTTCCTTAGTTAAATTTACCCTGAGGTATTTTATTCTTTTTGTTGCGATTGTGAATGGTATTGTGTTCTTGAGTTCTTTTTCTGTCAGTTCGTTATTAGAATATAGAAATGCTACTGATTTATGCAAATTGATTTTATACCCTGCAACTTTGCTGTAGTTGTTGATTACTTCTAACAGTTTTCCAATGGATTCTTTTGGGTTTTCTATATATAAGATCATGTCATCTGCAAACAGCGAGAGTTTCACTTCTTCCCTCCCTATTTGGATTCCTTTTATTCCTTTTTCTTGCCTGATTGCTCTGGCCAGGACCTCCAGTACTATGGTAAATAAGAGTGGTGATAGAGGGGCTGGCCCCATGGCCAAGTGGTTAAGTTCGCGCGCTCCGCTGCAGGCAGCCCAGTGTTTCGTTAGTTCAAATCCTGGGCGCAGACATGGCACTGCTCATCAGACCACGCTGAGGCAGCGTCCCACATGCCACAACTAGAAGAACCCACAACGAAGAATACACAACTATGTACCGGGGGGCTTTGGGGAGAAAAAGGAAAAAATAAAATCTTAAAAAAAAAAAAGTGGTGATAGAGGGCATCCTTGTCTCGTTCCTGTTTTCAGGGGGATGGCACTCAGTTTTTGCCCATTGAGTATGATGTTGGCTGTGGATTTGTCATATATGGCCTTTATTATGTTGAGGTAGTTCCCTTCTATGCCCATTTTGTTCAGAGGTTTTATCATAAATGGCTGTTGGATCTTGTGAAATGCTTTCTCTGCATCTATTGAGATGATCATGTGGTTTTTATTCCTCAGTTTGTTGATGTGGTGTATCACGTTGATTGATTTGCAGATGTTGAACCATCCCTGTGTCCCTGGTATGAATCCCACTTGATCATGATGTATGATCCTTTTGATGAATTGCTGAATTCTGGTGGCCAAAATTTTGTTTAGAACTTTTGCATCTATGTTCATCAGTGATATTGGCCTCTAGTTCTCTTTTTTCGTGGTGTCCTTGTCAGGCTTTGGTATCAGCGTGATGTTGGCCTCATAGAATGTGTTAGGAAGTGTTCCATCCTCCCTAATTTTTTGGAATAGCTTGAAAAGGATAGGTATTAAGTCCTCTCTGAAAGTTTGGTAGAATTCCCCAGGGAAGCCATCTGGTCCTGGGGTTTTATTCTTTGGGATGTTTTTGATTGCTGTTTCAATCTCTTTTCTTGTGATTGGTCTGTTCAAATTGTCTGCTTCTTCTTGAGTGAACTTTGGGAGATTGTAGGAGTGCAAGAATCTATCCATTTCCTCTAGGTTATCCATTCTGTTAGCATAGAGTTTTTCGTAGTATTCTCTTATAATCCATTGTATTTCTGCAGAGTCTGTTGTTATTTCTCCTCTTTCATTTCTGATTTTGTTTGTTTGAGCTTTCTCTCTTTTTTTCTTTGTAAGTCTGGCTAGAGGTTTGTCAATTTTATTTATCTTCTCAAAGAACCAGCTCTTTGTTTCATTGATCCTTTCTACCGCCTTTTTCGTTTCAATAGTATTTATTTCTGCTCTGATTTTTATTATTTCTCTCCTTCTGCTGACTTTGGGCTTTATTTGTTCTTCTTTCTCTAGTTCAGTTAGGTGTAGTTTAAGATTGCTTATTTGGGATTTTTCTTGTTTGTTAAGATGTGCCTGTATTGCGATGAATTTTCCTCTTAATACATCTTTTGCTGTATCCCATATGAGTTGGTATGGCATGTTATCATTTTCATTAGTTTCCAGGTATTTTTTGATTTCTTCTTTAATTTCTTCAATGATCCATTGCTTGTTCAGTAGTGTGTTGTTTAGTCTCCACATCTTTGTGCCTTTCTCAGCTTTTTTCTTGTAACTAATTTCTAGCCTTATAGCACTATGATCAGAGAAGATGCTTGTTATTATTTCAATTTTTTTTTAAATTTGTAGAGGCTTGCCTTGTTTCCCAACATATGGTCTATCCTTGAGAATGTTCTATGTGCACTTGAGAAGAATGTGTATTCTGCTTTTTTAGGATGAAGTGATCTATATATGTCTGTTAAGTCCAATTGTTTTAGTTTTTCATTTAGCTCCACTATTTCTTCGTTGATTTTCTCTCTGAATGATCTGTCCATTGATGTGAGTGGGGTGTTGAGGTCCCCTACTATTATTGTGTTGTTTTTAACATCTTCCTTTAGGTCTGTTAATAGTCGCTTTATGAACCTTGGTGCTCCTATGTTGGGTGCATAGATATTTATAAGCGTTATTTCTTCTTGAAGTGTCCCTTTGATCATTATATATTGTCCCTGTGTGTCTCTCTTTACCTGTCTTATTTTGAAATCCACTTTGTCTGATATAAGAATTGCAACACCTGCTTTTTTTTTCTTGCTATTAGCTTGAAGTATTGTCCTCCACGCCTTCACTCTGAGCCTGTGTTTGTCCTTGGGGCTGAGGTGTGTTTCCTGGAGGCAACAAATTGTTGGATCTTGTACTTTAATCCATTTTGCCACTCTGTGTCTTTTTATTGGAGAGTTCAATCCGTTTACATTAAGAGTGATTATTGATGCATGTGGACTTAAAGCTGTCAATCTGTTGCTCATTATCTGGCTTTCCTGCTTTTCTCTTCCTGTGTGTTTTATCCTACCCATTTGATACTGCAATTTCTTATGCTGCGTTTCTTAGATTTTTGCTTATTTATGTTTTGTGTCTCTGTTCTGTTGTTAAGTTTAGTTGCTACCCTGAAGTTTGTACTTAGAATCTTGTGTATAATATAGTCTATTCTCTGGTGGTCTCTTACTTACTTGGCCTAGACTAATTTAGTCCCTTTGCTCTTCCCCTCCTAAATTATTATTTTCACTTCTTGTTCCAACTTGTGTTATGAGTTTGTAGTTAGAGTGATAAGATCGTCTTTGCTTTGGTGGTTTCCTTACCTTTATCCTAATGCTATAGTTGAATATTTGCTATCCTATTCTGGTTCTATTTATCTGTCTCCCTACTCTGTGGTTTGTGACCCCTTTCTCCCTTTTTCCTTTTTTTCAGGTATGAAAGCCTTCTTGAGGATTTCTTGTAGTGGAGGACTTTTGGTTACAAATTCCCTTAACTTTTGTATGTCTGGAAAAGATTTAATTTCTCCCTCATATCTGAAGGATATTCTTGCTGGATAGAGTATTCTTGGTTGAAGATTTTTATCTTTTAAAGCTTTGAATATGTCACTCCATTCTCTCCTAGTTTGTAAGGTCTCTGCAGAGAAATCCACTGAAAGTCTGATAGGAGCTCCTTTGTAGGTTATTCTCTTTTGTCTTGCAGCCCTGAGTATTCTTTCTTTGTCATTCATTTTTGCCATTTGTACTACTATATGCCTTGCAGTAGGTCGTTTTACATTGACAAATCTAGGAGATCTGAAAGCTTCCTCTACACACATTTCTCCCTCAACCCCTAGATTTGGGAAGTTCTCTTCTACAATTTCATTAAGCACACTTTCTGCTCCATTTTCCTTTTCCACATTCTTGGGAATTCCTATGATCCTTAAATTCTTTCTCCTCATTGAATCTGCTATCTCTCTAATACTTTCCTCATTCCTTTTAATCCTTAGTTCTCTTTCTTCCTCGGTCTGGAGCCATTCAGCCTGTCTATCTTCGATTATGCTAAATTGTTCTTCTATGGAGTCTACCCGGGCATTTAGGGAATCCATAGTCTGTTTTATCTGGTCCATTGTGTTTTTCATCTCTAGTAATTGTTTGATTCTTCTTTATAATTTCAATCTCTTTTGTGTAGTAACTCCAGAACTCGGCTTCTTTCTCTATCTTCCTCTCTAGCTCATTGAGTTTTTTGCTTATAGCTGCTCTGAACTCATTTTCATTTAGTTTACCTAATTCCAAGTCCTCAGGACTCTATTCTGTGTTTTTATTGTTTTCCTTCTGGTCTGGGGCTTTTATAAATTGCTGGATGGTAGAGGAGTGGTTTTTTCACATGGTAGTAGAATTCGGTTGCAGTTAAAGCCTGTTGCCACTAGATGGGGGTCGAGTGCCGCACGTTCTGAGCTCTCCTCCTTCGGGCAAGATGGCGGCGCCCAGTGCACTATGCTGGGGCGTGGCGGGTGCAGTTTCTCTTGCGCACTGATCTGGATTGATCATTTCTGTTCTCTGGTCTCCCGGGGCCCTGGGTTTACGGGGTCCCCACGCACGGAAGCTTTCCCCCGTCAGCGGGTTTCCACTGTACCGGCGGTGGGAGTCCTAGACGATCCCCTGGTCACGTGGCCCCTCCCCCTCTCCTTCCTGGACCCACGTGGTGATCCTGGTTTCTAGGGGATGGAGCGATGTTCTCTCCTACCCCATTCCAGCTCCTCCGAGGCAGGCAGCAGGGGCTCCGTCCTCTGTCTTTTGATACTGTAGGTCTCTGAGTCCTGGCATTAGGTTCATTAGCTGAAATTCAGGGGTTTTTTTCAGTCCTTTGTTGTACTTTGGAGGGGAGAGAGTCCCGGGTCAGCTCACCCTGCCATTTTGCTCCACCTCTCCCCTGTATTTTCTTCTTTTTGATTATCTGGTTTTTACTACAAATCTGTACTACTTTTGTAGTAAGAAGTTATTATTTTTTTTTAAAAAAAGATGGTCACAATAGCTGAAATACTCCCTTTTAAAATTGTAATAAGAAATAAACATGGATATTTTAAAATTTTGGTTCTTGGTATAGACAGCTCTCTGAATATTCATTTACAATGCTATTCATTCTATTTGGAATTGGCTTATTACCATGTTTGCACATGACAGAACTGAAGCTAGAAAGGTTAAGCAATGTGCACAAAGTCACAGAGTTAGGTGGTTGGAACAGGAATAGAAACTATTTCTTGTGATGACAAACCCAGTGGTCTTCTCCTACATGTGGAGGCTTTTGACTCTTTTTTGAGCTCTTCACTACTCGCTGGTTACCTGTTTCAGATATTCACCACCCCTGTCACCATTACTGCCTTCCAGCTTCATCTTCTGATCATTGGCTTGACATGGAAAAAGGAAAGAAAACCTTAACAGATCATGGAACCCTATGCTTCATTATTGTTCTTGGAAAACTGATGACTGGGAAGCAGGTAAGAAAAGGAAGGAAAGAAGACATGTGAATATGCCGTATGGCTGGAGGCGCACTAGCTTTTCAGAAGCTCTAGCACTATTATGGCAAATAGATAATATATAGTTTTTTAGCAGATAAAAGTCTAGCTTCAGGCAATTGTCCATATTTTTAGGATTTCTATGAGAAGAAGCATTGCACAGTGGAAACACTTTGAGGCCAGAAATGCTCAAGTGTGTGACTTTAGGCAATTTACTGAGCTTTCTTCAGCCTCTGTTCACTACCATTCCTATAAAAGCTAATGATGGACATATGCCATAGGGTTATTGTTGTAAGGCCAGTCTCTATGTTCGGACTGAATTAATGCTTCTTCAATATAGGATCTATCATGGTAATCTCCCACTCAAGAACTCACTCTGGGCCCCAGCTACTTATTACACAATGATGAGTATCAACACTTCTCGGTCAGGGATTCACAAACTGGATATACGCATCCTATTTATTTCACAAATTCTCCCATCTGAACTGCCCTTCTTCCTCTATGTCACTTACACAACACTTGGCGTCACTTCTCTGCTCCTGCCTATTCTTTAAAGATCACTGCAAGCGTCACATTCTTCATGAAACTTACCCCAAACACTCTGGTCCTGAAACATATTTGCCTCTGAATTCTTGGGTACTATGACCATACCAATGCTATACTTGATTATTTGCTAATATTGTCTTCCAACTGTCCTGCAAAATACTTGTCTCTCAAGCATATTATAGAATTATATTGTAAATGTAGCAGTGATCAAATCCTTGGGCTTTGATCATAGGCATATAATAAATTATTTGTTGACTGATGGACAGAAAGATAATGAATGAGGGTGGATGAAAGAAACTTATAAAATCAGTGAGAAGAGAAGATGAAGAAAAGGTAATGTGAATACTGATGTGGATCAAGGTTGCCCCAGGGAGAGAAGTCCAAGTCATCTTGGCCTACATGACGATCTATATGACCCGATTCATATCTAAAGTTATACGACCATGCAATAACCAGACCCCACCTGCACTGATACCATTTAATGACTTTTTCTATCATCTTTTCTTTGTCTGGTAAAAATAAGTCACGTACCCATGCCTTATAAATTTAGCCCTAACCCTTAATACATTGCAGCTCTTCACTGCCCATGGGTCCTGTCCCCATGCTATTCTCTGAACAAAAGAGCACTACTGCCCGACCTTGAGAGTCCAAGAAATCTTTCTTTTGACTCCTCGGCTTGCCAGGCCCACATCAAATACTTTCTCTTGTTAGCTCTTAAAGAATAGATCCAGGTAAAAGTTTTAAAACTATCATGCCCATTTATCAGAAGGTATAATTAAAAAAATTTTTTGGAGAAATATTCTTTCCTTGCTATGAAAGATGAAAACCATATGAAAAGAAGTGCTATACACTCATCTAGCTAGGTTAACAATACTTATGGTTTTCAGAAAAAATTGACTTTTTACGTGAGACTTTGGTTAAATAGTGTTTTAACTTAAGCTCATGGTAATTTTTTATTTACTGTAATAAACACCTACTATATATTTAGAAATTTTCCAGATTATGGAAGTGCAAGGAAATATTAAAATGGTCTCTGTTCTACACAAACTTACCTTTTTATTGGTGAGACAAGACAAAGAGATCGAAAAAGAAATCATAATATAAAAATAAGCTATTCTATTAGATTTTTTCAAATAGTTTTTGAGTTCTACCCAGAAACAGGAATGAAATTTTCTGTCTAAAGCAAATCTTCATTTTAGAGACAAGTGGTGGATTTAGGATGAGCACGTCTGCATCCTGGAATCATTTTCCTATCTTATCAGCTTTCTTAGGTAGTTACCATGCAAAATACATATGTTAATTATATCTAACTATTAATAAGTTGACACAAGTATTGTGTGTAAGTTACATAAATTTCCTAGCTGGAAAAAAATGGACAAATTTCATTGCTTTCAGAGTTAATAATAAAGAGAATATGGATAAATTTTTTAGTCATAGGTGTCTTTATTGTGAAGGAATCAGTTGAGCTTGGATACTGGTAGGGAGTTGAAGATTTCTATAATCAAAAAATATTTGTGAGCTCACAACGTAATCTTATCAACCAATGCTCACTAAAGCAGCAGTCAATGATAAAAATGAAAACTCTTAGCCAAAGGAGCTATAAGCTTTGCTTGAGGTATGCAGAGAGAATAATTGGTGAATTTGTTCCTCCTTGATCTGTATATTAGCCTTCATCTCCACACTTATGCATTATGTGTATAAAATCTGCATAATAGTTAATCATATTTTCTGAGACTAACACACTAGAGTTATGGGCAGCAATACATGAATGATACCGGGAGTGGGTTAGAGCCAAGCAGTTGTGCTGTGGATAACATGGTTTACAGAGGTCAACACATAGAAATCTGTGGGTACAGAGTAAAGGGAGAGAGGGCAAACCCAGAAGTCTAGACGAGAATGGGGTCATGAATCCAGAAAGCCAGAGGTTGGGCTGAGGGCACAGTTTTCAAGTTCAGCAAGTAAGTAAGTTTGGGTAAGACATCAGCAGGCAGAACCCTATGAAATAAATGCAACTCAAGGGCAAAGTCTGCCTTAGTGGGCTCAATGATAAGCGAGGGATGGTTACAGTAGACCAGAGCTGCTTAATCTCTGCACTGTCGACATCCGTGGCTGGATAATTCTTTGTTGTGGGAAGCTCTCCTGTGCTTTGCATGATGTTTAGCAGCATGCCTGGCCTCCACCTGCTAGATGCCTGTAGCCACTCCCCTTCCCCAGTTGTGAAAAACAAAAATATCTCAAAATGACCCCTGAAGGGCAAAATCACCCCTAGCTGAGAACCACTGCAGTAAACAAATGTAGGCATTCCCTAAAGTGAGGGAGAGAGGGGGTTTGACCATGACGTCTCTCAAGTTTCCAATATCAGGATTCTTTGATATAGTTCCAAAACTGTAAATTTGACATTGTTATTGTGAGGAAAATTAATATCCCTTAATTTTCTATTAGGACTTAGACTCATAAAAAAATTGACTTCCTTATTCCAAATCAATGAAGGCTACATACAATAAATCCTACACACTAAAAAATACAAACTTTTCATGTAAGGAACAAAAGGATTCCTGAGTTGAATCATACAAATATTATTTGCTAGAGGCCATGTAGTGGTGCACTATAACTATAAATTGTTTGCAACAAAAGTGGATGGTAATTCCATAAAGCTGACACGCTAGGCTTACAAATAATACATCTGGAAGGAAAACGTTAAATGTTCTTCACCCAAAGCAAGATACAAAACTTTTGGGAAAAACATCATTGCTGGTTTCTTTCCTCTCATGTTCCAACTGCATTTCCATGACAGGCCCTGTTAACGGCCGAGTTGTGTCCCTAAAACACATATGTTGAAGTCCTCAGTATGTGACTGTATTTGGAGACAGGGTCTTTGAGTAAGTGATTAAGTTAAAATGAGGTTATTAGGGTGGCCCCTAATCCAACACTACTGGTGTCCTTATAAGAAGAGGAGATTAGGACACAGACACACAGAGGGAAGACCACGTGATGACACAGGGAGAAGGCAGCCATCTACAAGCCAAGGAGAGAGACCTCAGGAGAACCCAACCCTGTTGACACCTAGATCCTGGACTTCTAGCCTCCAGGATTGTGAGAAAAGAAATTTCAGCTCTCTGAGCCACCCAATCTGTGGTACTTTGTTATGGCAGCCCCAGCAAATGAGTACAGCATGTTTCCACCTTCCCCTCTGGTCACACTGTGAGGCCTTTTGGCTTCCTGGTGACCACTTTCCTGCTCATCTGCAGGTAGCAGCACCACACTGCCTGAATGATTTGGATGGAATTTGATTTTGAGATCCATGATAAAGTACCAATTTGACTCATGTCAGAAAAGATTCCATGAGGAGATTCACAGGTATTAGAAGAAAGAGAAGCGTGGCAGCTTTCAAAAATGATGGGCAGCAGATGAAATTAGGAATGAGACTTTCTCAATGCTCTAAATGCATCCTGGAAGTTGAACCTGTCCTTCTCTGAAGACGCTCTGAGGAAACTAACCGATTATCACTTGTGCAATGACAGATGCCATTCTCTATTTTAAAATATAGCTCTGTGGCTTCCTGGTTGTATGCTTCGCTTTTCTCAAATATGTATCATTTTCCATATCTAAAAGGTACAGTTATTACAGTGTCACTTTCTTAGAGTTATCACGAAGATTAACTGATTTAGCCCTTGTACCTGGTGGATGGAAAGCAATCCATATAAGTTAGCAATTATTCCTGTCATTAATATTAGGCAGTAGTTATGCATGGGTTATATCTTTAATATGAGCTTTTATAGTCTAACTTGTATTGTTTTCTCATACATTTTGTCTCAGATTCCTGATTATGAAATTTAAAAACACAGGATTAAAGTACACGGAGATTTGGTTTAACAGAAAAATGACTTTTTTCCCTAGACTATTATCATTATTGCTTTGGGAAGGGTTAAGAAGATTAGTTGGAGATACACTGAATAAGTCAGTCTACAGTGACTATATGGCAAGTCAGAAAAATTATATTCCAATCAAAGATGGAATGGTTATGAGTTAACCATAAATTCAAATTATGGACAGACGATATATATCATCTATATTAGCAGTCACATACTCCACCAGAGGTCATCTTTATTTCATATTGCATGTTTAGAATTTACAAATGGCTGATGCCTCTGCATTGCAGAAACACTAAACAACTTTGGAGAATTTTGACATTTAGTTTAAAAATGTACTTACTGTTATAAATAGGCACTGGAAATAATTTCATGAACATGCCCTGATTCAAAGCTTTGATGTGAAACTAAAGATGATTTTATTATTAGTTTACTTGCTCAAGCACTAAGATGCATGTTGGACTTATTTAGATTAGCAATTTTTCAAACAAGAATTTATTTGTATAGTTATTAATACTTTCTAGACCACTAAAACTGTCTCATTTTTAAAAACTTGTAGTATGATTTTTGGCTTTCATCATTGGAAATACCTGCTGATGGACAGATTTGTTTTAATATCAATGGATCATACCTATGAAATTATTTTTTATCATGTTAGAGTGAAAACAAGTTTTAATTTTAGAAGACATGAAAAGAAATATGTCATCATTTCTAAACATCTCAAAAAGTCCAAAATTTATAAAATATGCTGTGACATTGACAAGAAATGAGAATATTTGCATCACACACCATGGTAAGTCACATTTTTACATGAATGAACACTTTCTTTTAAGAATACTTAAAAATGCAGAAATGCAGGCACAATCAGCTCACTGTGGTTATATAGGAAATAAAGAGAAAGGATGAAACAAGAAGATTGAAACAGAAAAAAAAAAAGCCATCAGATTATGGGCAGAAGAATTTGTTCAGTTCAACCCATATTAAGAACTACTTATTAAATAGTTATTATGTGCTTTTACACTCTGTGAAACACTGAGTTACTTAAAAAATGAAGAACAGTGAAAAATGGAGGGGGAGAAGGATGAGAAGGAAGAAAAGGAGAAAAGGAGGAAAAAAAGACCACAATCACAATCCTCTTCTTCATCACATGAGAGTCTTTCCAAATTTATAGTACCTTCCAGTTAGGGAAATACGTACAGTCCCAAATGAAAGCACACTTAGCAGATTCACCTTTCGATTATAAAATTAGAGAGAAGAACTTCAAATTACCCAGAAGAATTTAGTCCTTTTTGAACATGAGCCCAGAGTTGAACATCTGTAGCAGTTTTCCGTAGCTGCTCTTGACAGCTACCCATGTCCTACTCTGACCTGCGGGCAGGGCCTCCTCTTTATTGTGTGGCTCTGATAGATCGTGTAAGAGGGCGCATGTGTACCAGCACCCTCCATGCACTCCTTCTTACCTGCCAGAGTCACCAGTTACCTGAAAATCCACTTCAAATGGATGTGAAAACCTCAAAAGAAAACTCTCTGAAAGGCAGACACCAACAATGCTCACAGTAGCTTTCCTGGAAGCCATTTTTACCACGGCTGAGGAAAGCGCTCTGGGCGTTGTGACTTTAATGGCACCATAAAAATAACAAGGTATTAAACAAGCCTCAGCCTTTACAGGCTGGAAGAGGGACAGAGGAGGGAAATATTCAAATCAACCAAATCCAACTAATGGCACATTAGTTGTAAATCCACACTCATGTAAATCCATTACCCAAGGTTCTTTAATAACCCTGAGGTTTCTTCTACATTCTCAGAAGAAGTGTGAAATAAGATGAATGACTACCCTTCTCGGATTGCCCTAGAAAGTGCTGCTATCTTCACTGCAATTGGGGCTGAGAAAATTGGAGGGAAGAGGAATGGAATGCAGGAAAAGTTTGAATTCTAGCTGCAAATATAAATGGGCTCCTCACAATTTCCAACGAGGCTGTTTAACATGGTGGATGTAGGCACAGCCCTGGACAATTTACAACAGTGGGGAAGAAATCACAGATTATGCAATTTAGGGCCAGGGGAAGAGTCTTTAGAAATCATTTGGTCCAACTCCTCACTTTTGATGTGAGGAACTGAGACTCGAGATGAATTGACTTTCCCAAGACAACACTATCACCTTGTGGGACAGAGAGGTCTAGGGCCTAGATTTCCTATCACCTCTGTGACCTCTTCAAACCTATGATACAAGTTGCCAGGTGTGACTGCGTGTAGAGTTCACGTTTGCAACAGTCTTTAAGATGTGAAATGAAACAGCAATACCATAAGCGATAACTCCACTTCTTCATTCCTCCATTCTAAAAGGAAACAAATCGCTTTACTCACCTACAGGGAAAAATTCACTCATTTTCTTTTTGTAGATTTTGAAGTCGACTTCCAAGAAGACACAGAAGATGATCCGATCCACCTAGAGGCAAACAATAAACACTCAAAGTGAAAGGAAATATGGTGACTGCCTCCCCAGAACATGGGCTTGGAACAAAAAACAAACAGAAAATCCTCCTACAGGTTTTTGGTGGTATACTGCTAACTACGTGAAGTTCAAGTTGTACGTATGTGTGTGTGTGTGTGTGTGTGTGTACCCTTTACGTAAATAAACCCATGGGCTCTTTGGTAGAAAGATGTTATATAAATCAAATAAGAAATAATAAATGACAACAAGCCACTTTGTAGCAAGCTATAAATAAGATCTGAGATTCCGACAGAATACCTAGACTTTATGTCCTATAAAACAGCCGCATCAGAAGAGAGGTGTACAGCAGAATGACAATAAAGTATGTCAGTAAACAAAGAGCTCTATGTCCTACTCTTGTTAGACAAATATATTATCAAACCTGTTAATATTTGAACATGGCTTAAAAAGCTTTTTACAGTTTAATTTGCATGAAGACGCTTGCTTTTAGCTTAACATACTCAGAAATGCAACAGAAATAAAATGTAATGAGTTGATAGTGACATGAGGTCAATATAACTTTAACCTGGTTGATATTATTGAATAAGGAAACGCCACCTTAAAAGGAAATGTATGTGCAGTCCCTTTTTTTTCTGTTTCAGGAGGGCATCTGCATGTGAGGAGTTTCTTTGAGACATTCAAAGAGCAATATAGTAAACAGAGAAGAGAGACGGAGTACACATAATAGCTCATGCATATCTGATATCATATCAGTGACTCAATTTTGTGTCTTGAAAATAAACACCCCTTTAGTTCCTTTATTTTAACAACATACAAAAAGTTACAAATTACTCAATCTATCAAACTGCAACTGGTAATTGAATAGAACAAGGGAGGCATTTCTCATGGCAATAGGGAATGGAAGTAAGGTGTGCATGTGGCAGGACACACAAGAACCCAAGTGGATGTCATTCAGCTAGCCCTTCAGCTCTCCCAGCCTGTGGGGTACAGATTCACGCTATCCAAGTCCAAAGATCCCAGTAGGAGAGGAGATCCACTGGGGTGGGAGGAGGGAGAGAAGGGTAGGACACAAAGAATCACCAGGGGTCCCTGATGGAAACTCAGCGATGTGGCTTCCTGATCCCTGCATGAGTCTAGACTCCCATCTAGATAGAATGCCTCCTTAGCAGTCGCTGGACTTCTATAGTATCATCACCAAAGACCATGCAGCCCCAGTAACTGCCCTCATAGGATGGATTTTAAAAGAAAGCACCTGGCCTTCAGAAATGGAAGGACTGGGTTGCAAATAACCACACTGTCTTTTCCCTGTTTTCACTTGAGTTTCTGGTGTCCAGTCTTGCCTGCATATCATTAACATTTTCTACAAATGCAAAAACTGTCATCATCAACTCACTCTCCAGGTGAACTATAAATTTAGTGGAATAAATGATGAACTGTCTGTGCAATACTGAATGCTCGTCTCCATGCTCCTTATGGCATATTTATGCCCTGTGGCTAAAGATAAAAATCATAATTTCGAGCATAGAAACTAGTTATAAAAGGACATATACTCTATGATACCATTTATACGATTTTTTAAAGCACAAAGATACAACAGTGAAGGGATTCAGTCATAAGCGCTAACATACAGGAACGTACATAGGAATGTCACCCATGAACTTCAGGACAGCGAAGATTTCTGGAGAAGGAGGGAAGGCAAAGGATGGACAGGTAAGGTTTTAATTGAATAGTTAATATTTTATTTATTTAGAAAGAAAAGATATTTGAGAAAAATATGGCAAGTGAGTAATAGCCATTAACTACGGGGATAGGTACATAGATATCACATTATTTTCTGTATGTTTGAAATACTTCACAATTAAAAGCATAACATTAAAAATAAGACTCTGTGTTAGAAATACTCTACTTTCCAGCTGCACTGAACTACTTGTAGGTTCCAGACACTGTAATTATTCTCTCTTCTGTACCTATGATTGTTGACTTTTCCTCCAGGCTCAGATGGTCAGATTATCTCTAAAGTCACCTAATTGAGATCAAAATCAAAACAAGAAAATCTGGCTCAAAGCAGATCTAAGAGACCAAACTAGACAGTCTCATTTTTACTCATTTCCCCCTATCTTTATGGTCTACTTAGTGTAAATTACGGGATTTTTTAAACACTCATATTGCTTGTGTGTGTACGTATATGAGTGCGTTTGTGTGTAGGAGGATTAGTGGTAATGGTATTCACTGTTATTAAGTGGACTTTTACACACCACACAGACGAAATACAGATTTCTTAAATATTGCAAAGAATTACACTCCACTTTTTAGCACTTTAGGCTTTGTTACCATGGAAATGATATAGGTCCAAAATTCAGCAGCCTGATTTATTTTCCCAGAGAGGAGAAGGATGATGAGGGAAAAGTACTTTGATTTTAAACTAATTGAATGGCCCTGTTCCCTGACCTTACCTTCAGGCATAACACTGAAAATATCTTGGAAGCAAGTTGAATCCAAGAATTAACCTCATTTACAAAGTACTTGTTATGTATGCATATGTGCATGTATTTATATATGTGTGCATAAACATATTTCTGGGGTTATTTTTGGACAAGAGCTCATTTAGTTGACAAGCTCTGTGTTTATAAACTCATCGTGGGTTTTGATCACTGCCTGCGGTAGATTGTATTTTGCAAGATGGCATGCAATGTGATACTGCATCCTTCAGGCTCCTTTTAAAATGTAGTGCTGATGCTCCCCTCATTGAAAGATGGAATCTATATTTCCTCCTCTTGACTCTGGGAGTGCCTGTAACTCTGGCAGAAATGATATGTGACGTCCGAGTCCATGTCATAAAAGGTGATAGAGTTTCCACCTGGTCCTCTTGGGAGACTTGCTCTTACACCCAATCATTATGCCAGAGGAAGCAGAGAGACCACATAGGGAGTCTATGTGTAGAAATTCTAGCCAAAAGCCGGAGCTGAAAGTGAGTAGCCTCCACATGATTTCAGCTCTCAGCTTTTGAGATGCCGCGTGCCCCAGGTGATGCCACACGGAGCAGAGATGAGTCGTTCCTGCTAAACTCTGTCCAAATTGTAGACATGTGAGCAAAACATAGAAATATGTAGCTAGCAATCTGATATTCTTCTAGCTTCTTCCTACATTTTTTGATTCTTGCTTTTCCAGCTATGTGGTACTGGACTCCTCTTGAAAAGCTCAGACTGAAAGGATCATGTAGAAGCCACAACGAGGTGACAAGAAGAATATAGAAAGTCTAATTGCTACATGGCTGAGAGATTGGAAATCTGACTTGTGCAAAGGAGAAGGGCCCGGGTGATCCATTCTAATCCCAGAAAAATTTCATGAGAATATAAGAGAATACCTCACTATGAGGCTCAGGAGCGTGGTTTCAATTTTTCTTTTATGTTAGGCAATAGAACAATTTTGTAAAATGGTTGTTCTTCAGAGACTATATCTATTCCTTTATTCATCAGATATTAACTGAGCACCTTCAGTTTGTAGGGCCTAGCCCATCCAGAATTGAGTGACTTTTTTCCCCAAGGCCAAACAATTAATTAGTGGCAAAATGTCAGGTGTCTTAACTTCGCATCCAGTGTTCTTTCTGTGATATCACCCAGATGGAGACATGTGGGATTGAATTTCTAAGCCTGTCAATAGCTCTGTGACATTGGACAAGCCATGGTCTCCTGGGCCCCAGTTATCATGTCTTTATAAAGAAAGAATTGAATTATATCATCTCTGTAGTTTTTTTTAATATATATATCTTAGTTATAGTCTGTCTTTGTGGTAGTTTTGTAGTATGTCAATTGAGTTAAGCTGGAATTGCACTTCTCTGAATGGTTCTGGGTTAGAGTTGGCCACAGAGAAATTTCCATGAGATTCGGAGGGCAGGAGGGCAGCTGCAGCCATTGCACTAAGCAGGTGGGTTTAGGGCATCAGGCTCCCAGCAGGTTGTGTACACTGTTGCTCACCAGCTGGCTCACCTGGGTGTGGAGTAGCAGCTGGGCTCACAGCTTCTCCAGCTCCTGCTGATGCTCCTGCCTCGGGTTCTCTGAGTCCTGGTCTGGGCACACGAGCAGCTCTGCAGCAATGGCATGAGCAACTTCTGCAAGGCAGTGCAACTTTGGGGTTCCATGCAGTGAGAGGCAGATATACATGGCAGTTTGCCCTTGTGGCTTCCATTTTGTTCTTGCTCTCCTCCACTTTGCATCCAGCTTTCCTCTTGACCAACTCTTGACCTGCCTCTTGACCACCTGCCCTCTGACATACTCCAGGCACAGTCAGATGTGGAGGCAATGGCCTTCCATAGACTTCTTCAACAGCTCCTTCTCATGGGTCCTGGTTAGGGGTTTTCTCTGCTCAGCCAACCATCCCCTTCTGGACATTTACTTCTCCAGCTTCTCTCATGATTGTATAAGATCTAATCCTTATAATGAAACCCTTATTCTACTTTATTCACAGTGATCTGCTTCCCTGATTAAATTCCAACTGATGTAATCACTAATATCGTTTCCCTGAATCTCATGTACAAGAACACAGTGAAGGACAAAAAATAATAACAGTGTTCCTTTTTGGAGATGTGTAACCTGTCAAGGCTACTCAAATTCCAATTACTTCCTTCAAGCTGACCTTTCATTGGTCGTAGCCCATCTCCTTGATGGACTACCTAAAGTGTCTGTCCACTATTTTGTAGTTAAAGCAACTTTGTGTACTTTAAAATGACTCATGCTTTTTTTTTTTTTTTTTTTTTTTTTTTTTTAGGAACATGTTGTCAATAAACTCAGATGGATCCTCAGGCTAAAACATAATTGGAAATAATACAAAAGGCAACATCAATATTTTTAGGAATCAATAACTTAACTGTAGTCTTCATTAAACCTTAAACTAGAACCTAAGGAAGAATTGGGGATGCTCATCTCTGTATCTCCAGTGCATGGGGTAGGTCCTGATGCATAATAGGACCTCTGTAAATATTTGCAGAGTACATGTTTAGGCAAACAGACTTGACTAAAATCTAAGTATTTGGCTGATATTTTTCAAGGGTATTTTGTCCTAGAACCAAAAAATAACTTATTTAGGAGGGAGACTTTCTTTTATGTTTGCCAGAAGACCTGAGAACAGAACTATAGAGGAGCCTGGGAGCTTTTTCAATGTAGAAAAGAGCTATATAAAGGGCAAGAGTCATTCATTGTTACCTACTGTCATCTTATCCAATGATTCTAGTCTGAGTACAATGGCTCTTGAGACCAGTACTGTTGTTTTCATAGGAGGTGCTTATTAGTTTCACAATAGAAACGATGATGCTCCCTGTAAACTAAGATGTAGTCAAAGTTAAAAAAGCTTCTTTAAAATGAAAAGAACAATATCAAGTATTGGCAAGGATATGGATTAACAAGAACTTTCATATACTGCTTTGGGGAGTAAAAAGGTGCAACCACTTTGAAAAATGATTTGGTGGTATCTACTAACTTAGCTGAATTTGTCCATACCTTATGATCCAGCAGTCTTACTCTTTAGACAGACACCCAGCAGAATGTGCACACATGTTCACAAAAAGACACATACCACAATGTTTGTAGCAGCACTGTTCATAACGTCTCCAAACTGGAAACTACTTAAACGTCTAAAATGGTAGAGTGGATAAATAAACTGTGAGCTATTTATACAATGAGACATTACAAACCAATGAGAAGAGAAAGTTTACAACTACTCACAATAATATAAACAAACATAATATTGAGTAAAAGAATCCAGGAAAAAAGAGCACACACCGGATGATTCCATTTCTGCAATGTTCAAAAACATTAGAGAAACAGACAAAACCACCTATGGTGTTAGAAGTTAGTACAGCAATTACTCTGGGGTGAGGATTGGGAAGAAGGGACCAAGGGGGATGCTGGGGATCCTGGTTTTTGATCTGGGTGCTGCTTCCACGGATGTATTCAGTCTGTGAAAATTCATCAAGCAGTTCACTTAGGATCTGTGTTCTTTTCTGTATGTTATACTTCAATAAGAATTTTTTTAAAGGTTGAAAGTCTTCTGTTACAATTGTCTTGGCCAACAATCAAAAACCTATTTTCATTGACTTAGAAGTCAAAAAAGTCCTTTCAAAGCTGACCTTCTAAAGGCAATCTCACCATATATTTCTACTGATGCCAACTGTAGCTCACCCATCAAGGCATAAAGGAGTAAAGATGTATTTTTTTCACTAAGGTATCCATTAATCCACAGTTGGGGTTTTACGCCCCATAAACATGATGACATAAAGTCTATTAATCTTTTTCAGCATCATATCCACTGCTCCTGAAAAGGGTTACACAGTGAAGCAGGTTTGGAATATCTGCAGCTGACCTCCATTTTTCATGGCTACCAGTTCTAGGGCAGCTGACACAGCCAAGATTATCCTGTGTTCAGCAATACTGAGAGAATGAATGGATTCTGATGAATGTAATTTGTGTCCCCAATGACAAAAGACAGGCATTCAGAGATCTGGTGTGCGTGCAAATACTACTTTAACTAAGGACTGACGGAGGCCTATTCTGTGTACATGCAGCCTGATGGGCAATGAGGGTGAAGTCTCAGGCTCCCTGAAAGATAAACCAACAGCCTCACCAGTGCAGGCTTAGATACTGGAGTATTCTCATCAAACAGTGGCTGCCGCTAATAAGTGAATAAACTTCAGGGCTTAAGTATCAAATTTGTATAAAGACGGCTTTGAGAGGAGGTAGAAACCCAGACAATTAGAGCTTGCTTGGTGCTATGAGTAAATGAAGATTCAAGAGAATAACAAAAGGATAAGGTCACTGTTGATTAATTAAAGAACAAAACAAGAAGGTGGGATGCCTGGGTCCTACTCCCTGCCCTCCCACCAAGTGGAGTAAAGAAGAGCAATCTGCCCTTCTCCCAGTGTATTCGCTCGCTGTTGCTGCATAACAAATTGCCACAAACTTAGCATCTGAAAAAACAAAGGTTTATTATTTTATAGGTTCTGTAGGTCAGAAGTCCAGGCCCCACACAGTTGAGTCCTCTGCTCGGGGTCTCAAAAGCTGTAATCAGGGTGTTAGCTGCACCGCAGTTCTCCCCTGAGGCTTGGAGTCCTCTTCCAAGCTCACTCAGGTTGTTGGCAGAATCCGGTTCCTTGCAGTTGTAAGACTGAGGCCCTGTTTTCTTGCTAGTTGTCCACTAGAGACAGATTTTAGCTTCTAGAGGCCACCTGCAATTCCTTGCCATGGGACCCTGGGAGGTAGTTCAGGGCATGTGTCTCTATGACTTTCTCCATCTCTAACCTCCAGGTTCCTTTTAAAAGCCCACCTAATTAAGTCAGCCCATCAGAACACTCTCCCTTTTAATTAATTCAACTGATTAAATACATCTAAAAAACTCCCTTGCCTAATCCAGGGAGGGACTGCCCCATCATATTTGCAGTTGCCACCCACACTCAAGGGGAGAAGACTGGACAATGTGTGCACTGCGGGGGGTGGGCATCTTGTAGGCATCTGAGACTTCTGCCTGCCACATGCAGTCGCCTCCGCATAACCAGCTGCCTGTGCTCCAATCTGGACTGAGCGTTTACCAGCTTATGACCTGGAGCAGCTGACTTAACCTTTCTAAGCCTCGGTCTCCTCATCTCTAAAGTGGAAACATTGGCCTTGTCCGGGCTGGCATATTAGTTTTCTATTGTTATGTAACAAATTACCACAAACTTCATTGTTTAAAACAAGCCCTGTTTACTGTGTAACAATAAATCGCTCCTGGTTCTGTAGGTCAAAAGTCTGCATGGTGTGACTGGCTTCTCTGTTCAGGGTGTAATATGGGTGAAATCAAGGCATCAGCCAGACTGAATTTTGGTCTGGAGGCTGAGGAGAGTAAGCTCATTCTCGTTGATGGCAGAATTCAGTTCCTTGCAGTTGTGGGACTGAGGTCCCCATTTCCTCTTGGCTATCAGCTGGGGGTCACTCTCAGCTCCAAGAGGCCACCTGCATTACTTGCTAGATGTCCATTCCATCATCAAAACAGCAAAGGTGATTCAAATTCTTCTTGATTTTGAACCTCTGACTTCTTCCATATCACCTGTAGACCCAGATATAAGGGACTCCTGCATTTAGGTCAGGCCCATCTAGATAGTCTCCCTGTCTGAAGGTCAACTATTTGGGACCTTAATTACGCCTGAAAAATCCCATCACAGCAGTACCCAGTTTATTGCTTGAATAACTGGGAGAAAGTGTGTATACACCAGATGTTGGAAATCTTGGGAGAATTGTAGACTCCTGCCTGCCACAGTTGGCTATAATGACCACATGGAATATTCTATGTAAAGTGCTTGGCAAAGGGCCTGACATATAGTAAATGCTCCATAAACATTGGTTATTTATTGTAAAGTTATTATTCACAAGGTACCTGAAACACCTTCCACAGTGCTGACAGATTGATGGGATCACTGTTCACTTGGTGAGTCCTTTATTTCTACCCTGATCTTTGAAAACAGGTCAAGGAAAAGCATGAGCCAGATGGAGAACATTGGATGCTCTCCTTCTGACTGATATGCTGAAAGGCCTTTTTTATTCCAGTTTCAACTTTGCTGAGGATGTCTGTCTTAAAACAAACATTTACATTTACAAAAATGGCCTATCCTATATATAAAACAGCTCTTTTTTTTTTTTTGTCTGATTGTGTCAGCCAATAAGAGAAAGAAAAGAAAATGGTAAACTAACAGCTGAGCTGCAGTAAAGAAACAGATTTCACATGACCCTACGGGAGTCTCTGTTCTGCTATTTTAATATCCTTGTCAAACGTCGCTGAATATCATTCTGCTGGTTCTTGAAGGTATTAAGTATGTTCATATTTGCGCACTTCACCACGGAAGCTAGTATTTCAATCTCCAAATTACAGAATGGGGAAATTTTTCTCTTTGTGTTCCCAGAAACGTTTGGATGAGTTGGAGAGCATTTATAATCCATAAGCACTCAAAGGGCATTTTTGCATTTTGAAATTGCTTCTGCATGCATAAAAAGGATCCTTTATTTTGGGGGGCTTTTTGCAAACCCAGTTCATCTGTCATTACTCTGTGGCAGCACAATTCAGAGTCTTCTTGTCTTGTTTTGATGAATTGCTCTTTTTAACTTATCTTCAACTCTATAAGAAAAAATGGCCATGGATCTGAAGAACCAAGAGTTATTTTGATTTGAGCTGGAGGCTCATTCATACAAGTTAATTTCCAAGCCTGCTTCATATCGATCAAAACGGACACCCTCACAAATGACACATCTGTTGTGGTCCTTGAAGCTGCTCCACATGATTAGCATAGAAGAGACGTAGGCACTCACAAGGGCTTAGGACCTGCAGTTCTAAATGCTGGCATGGCAAGCATACCTTGCCCCCCTTGTAACCAAAGAAATGATCCCAGAAAATACTGGGAGGAAATGTCAGTCACACATAAAGAGCAGCTTCCCTTTTCACAAATGGAGAGGGTGCTGTGGTGTGCAACATGTATCAGCCCCTCCCCTTCCTTCAGGGTGAGAACACTCATTTTTCCTGTTGCTGGAGGTGCTGGTGGCTGACAGCTCTGAGGAGACCCTCTCAGAGGATTGTCCTTTGCTGAAGACAGTACCTCACCCATCCTGACCCTCTCTTCCCCGTCAGCCTGCATCCAATGACCGACTCATGTAGCAGTCCAAGGCTCAGACCCCTTCCCTCATTTGATGCAGCTCTGAAGGACCATCAGTTATGGGCTGAACTATGTCCCCTAAGAGATTCATATGTTGAAGTCCTAACCCTCAGTACCTCAGAATGTGACTGTATTTGGAGAAAGGGCCTTTAGCGAGCTAATTAAGTTAAAATGAGGTCATTAGGGTGGGCCCTAATCCAACATGACTGGTGTCCTCATAAGAAGAGGAGATTAGGACATAGACTCGCACAGACAGAAGACTATGTGAAGACACGGGGAGAAGGCTGCCATCTACAAGCCAAGGAGAGAGGCCTCATGAGAAACTGACCCTGCTGACACCTTGATCTCAGACTTCTGGGCTCCAGAAGTGTGAGAAAGTAAATTTCTGTTGTTGAAGGCACTCAATCTGTGATACTTTGTTATGACAGCCCTAGCAAACTAATAAACCATCCAAGCTTCAGAGCTCCTGTGGGTTCAACATCCCCCTCTTTCCAACCCTGCCTCCCTCATTCCACTCCTCTCCCTGCAGATATGGATCAAGAGCACGATCAAATAAACCCCTTTTCAGTCTGCATCCCTGAAAACTTGACCTATGATAACAACCCTCTATTTTTGGCAATCTGAATTATTTTCTTTTCATGTCCACTTTTGACATCATTTCCAATGATGCAAATGGCAGCTGCCAATCACACATGAAGCCTACAGCCTAAGGTCTGTCTAACAGCTAACTCTGTCGCCCGCTCCTTGTGGAGAAACAATCATATTCTGTACTTGGGCTGACCAATTGTTACGAGGTCAGGATTCATTTTAAAAGAGCTTTCAAAGTCAACGTATGCTGTAAATATGGCTCACACAAAGTAACAGTAGATTTGTTGAGAGGGGGGCTCCATCTGATACTCACCTTTGGGAAACGAGCCTCTCAAAGCTCTTCGTGCACTCTATTCTGAGGATGGGAAACTGGGTCTATGCACGACCGTGCAGTGACAGCCATAACAAATCAAGGTGGGCTACATCTTAACATGAAGCCTCCCAGAGCTGAAACACATTTCTGCTGATGGATTTCGTATTTCTAATGCTAGGCGTATCCTTTTGTATAAAAGTAATGGATTTCCTTTTGTGTCAGAAGTAGCTTACTTAGATGGGTTTTAACAATCCCTAGAAGAAAAAGTGAGTCCATGTGGTCTGCAAGTGTGGTCTGGAGGTGTTGGGGCACTGTGGTGTGGTGTCCTATCCCCTTAGGTCTTAGCTGTGTTGTGGAAGCCAGAGAATGGCCAATCATCTGCATTTCTCTGCCTGAAGTCTTTCTTAGTGCTAGGGTATTCTGATCCAGTATCTAGTAAGCTGTGAGTTTGGAGAATTAATGCCTCCTACTCCAGCAGCTCTCAACCAAGGACTTGCAGGAGTTGACATTTAAATATCCCTACTTCATCATCCTCGGATGAGAAAACTCAGAGTTCTCCAGGAGGATAAGCTTCTGATTGACGGCATGCCCTGCGTTGACCTTTTTCACCCCTACTTCATCCACAAACAATCTGCCTGCACTTTAATCCTTGTCTTAGGATCTGCTTTTGGGAGAACACAAATCAAGAGGTGAGAAGAAAATTGGTTAAATATCAACTGGTTCTTCCAGGATCCAGCCTATCAAAGGTTAATTTAATGTAATTCAGCTTCTAACTTTCTTAAGGAGCTATCTGTTGTGTGGTGTCCTCGGTACCCTTAAACTGAGGAGACAGTGTTAGGAATAGGTCTTTTGGCTCAAAGTTCTTCACGATCTAGGCTGTGACATGAAATTACCCTTCCAATGATGGAGCTATTGTTTATCAAGCACTCATGCAGGGCTCATGTCAACCCGGCTACCCCAGCTGCAAGCCCCTATTGTATATCTCATACTCCTGCTTCTGAGAACGCTCTGTTTCCTTTTTTCTTTTATTTGATTAAGAACATCTGCAGAGGTGGTTCAGCTACAAAAGTTAATAATTACTCTATTTTCGTCACAGTAATTAAAAATTTCAAGGAAGAATTGTCATTCATTGCTTCTGATGAAGTTGCCCATAGAGGATAGTGCTTTATAAAGCCAACAAATCATGACCTTAAAAAAATGCCATTATCAGGAGAAAGAAAAACTCTCCTCAAAACGGGAATGCTACCAAGTCACAAGGTAGCTCTGAAGCCTGGTCACAGTGCTCAACGGAATGGGGGCCACTATAGAACTGTGCAAATCGTCCTGTGTATTCTCATTTTCTCAACATTTCCATTAGTATCTGAGACTCATGCTGATGCCATTTACAGTTCAAAGGAAGCTCATTAACATATCACCCTGAAAGAGCATTTTGTGAGGACAAAAACTGTTTTTCTCAAACTGGTGTCCCTCTCACTCCTGCCAAAAAGAATTTTTCTTTTTTCCAAAAGGCAAACCCCAAGAGAACAATCACTCTTGGGTAATTTTCCATAGGTTCATGTCTCATACAACAAGAAACAGCAACCAAGGTGGTTCTATCCAAAATGCCCCTTGAGGGCGGGGTGGTGGCAGAAGTGGGGTGTGTGTGTGTGGTACATATGTGAGTGGGTGTTTGTGTGGTATGTGGAGGGTATAAAAGAGTGAGGGCAGGGCAAAGAGAGCATTCCATCTCTGCCTCTCTCAGCCACCCTCTGTCCTCTCTGTCTTCTCTAGCATGCATTATCTGCTCCAGACTGTGGATTGTACCTTTGCAATTTTATCAACTTGTAGATATTTCATATCAACTCTCTCTTTACATGCTAGATAAAGGAACATGTGTCCAACTAGACTGTAAATCCCCGAGGGAGATACCACCTTTTACTTTAGTTGTCTTTCCACCTAGCAATCCATGTAGCCAATGGAAATGTATAGAAAAAGGCCTTAATTGGGGCTGGCCCCGTGGCCGAGTGGTTAAGTTCATGCGCTCTGCTGCAGGCGGCCCAGTGTTTCGTTAGTTCGAATCCTGGGCGCGGACATGGCACTGCTCATCAGACCACGCTGAGGCAGCGTCCCACATGCCACAACTAGAAGAACCCACAACGAAGAATATACAACTATGTACCGGGGGGCTTTGGGGAGAAAAAGGAAAAAATAAAAAAAAAAAAATCTTTAAAAAAAAAAAAAAAAAAAAAGAAAAAGGCCTTAATTGTACTGCTCCACTGGACCAGTAGGCTTTCGATGACCTGGTTACCACAACTCCCTGACTCAGGGACCCCAAAGGGTAGAAGCGTTGGCCCCTGGCTCTCTCTCTCTGAAAGAAGTAGTCTTTACTCTCCTCTGACTCTCTATGGTACGTCCATCCTCCACGCCATTTCTCTAAACCACATTGCCATGATCGTGACAGATTTAAATAAGGTTAGTCCCCACTTCATTTTTTGAAAATTAGGCTCACAACTTTCAGTGGTCTTATCAATTAAGTTATTTTCAAATGTTTATCAGAGAATACCCCTGAGGGTGGTGAAGTCTCCCTCAAGGAGTTGAGATGGTGCCAAAACGCCTCCTCCAAAATTTTATTTAATTTTGAGTTTTATCATATAGTCTTTTGTTTATGGACTGTATAAAATGTTCATGCTTGTATGCATGTAAAAGCAATGTTCCTCCTCCCAATCTTTACTGATCCTCGAGGAAGATGGGCATTGCTTTACAACGGCTTCAAGTGCTTCCTGGCACACTGTTTCACAACCTCCATAGGGGCTGGAACTTCACTCCCACCAGAAAATCATGATTTAGTAACATAAAGCCAATTTGCCTGGTATACTGGTACATTTGCATAGATAGATAGATAGACAGACAGACAGATAGATAGATAGATAGATAGATAGATAGATAGGTAGATAGATATTGGTAAACATAAGAATATTTGAACTTCCAAAAGTATTTATCCTTCAGATACTACAATCTTAAGGTATGATTCAGTCTTCTAAACTCTACATTTTGAAACCAAGTCCATTGTGAATATCAAAATATTCTCAGGGGAAAAGAAGAGAAAGGAAGAGTACTAATAGTTATTTAATACTTTTCTGCTAGACTCTGAAAGTGCGGTTTTATATATGTAAGCTCAGGTCATCCAGAACATGACCTGTGAAAAAACTATTATCCTAATCTTGTTGTAAGACAGTCTTTTTTTCTTTTTAAGAAAAACAAAACAATTAAAACAACAACAAAAGAATAACCGACCAACCAAAAACCAAAACCAAAACAAAAAAAGAAATAGGAAGACAAGACTAGAGCAGAGAAATGTCAACTGCACGTCAACCTTTTTAATCACTGGGAGCATAGGGAAAAAAAGAACAATAAAAGTCAGGTATCCACTAAGATTATTTTAATAGAGGGTAATAGAATGACGGCTTTCTGAAAATAGCCAGCAGATGTCCCATCCATTATACTGAGCCTTGTTATATAATGTCTGCTATAATCCCTTAAAAATCTATTTTCTAGACTTGATTCTGCTCCAGCATCTGTGATGCTAAATGCTGCAGTGGCTGTTTCCTGGTTTCCACTGATGTTTCCAATGCCAGTTACAGGTCAAAATTTAAGAGCAGTAAAAATAAAGACTTTGTTTGCATTTTCAGCAGGAAAACGATGCTCTATTCACATCTGTGCTGTATCCAATAATGTTCCGTCTAACCATCCTTCAGCAGGAGAGGAAGCGCCCAAATTACAAAGATGTGCAAATGTAATTGGCATATTGGCACGATTTACAGTAACTGCTCAATTGGTTAGAGAGACACATTCCTAAAATAACGTTGCCAAAACTCTACACTAAACTCTCCACCTGAAGTATGGATTTGTTCTGTGAACTTAACTGGATGATTTATTCGTTAAAAACAAACCGATTATCTGTGTCATACTTTTGGGAAGGTTGAGAAGGGGAAAGCAAAATTTAATTTTGTGAACAGATGTAAAAAGTATTTGGAAAGATTCACTGATGATGTGTTCATTGAAAAACTTTAACCAGGATTCTACTTTGCTATTTAATTTCCTAAGCTGTGAAACATATAACGTACATTCTGGAAAACAAATTATTTAAAGTCTACTTAACTCCTAAGATAAATATTTGGGGAACTAGATTTGGGGAAGCCATAAATTTTTCAACTATGTTGAGGTCCACTTTGAGGAAAGTCCTAATTTTTAGGGGATTATATTATTTTTTTTCCTTGATGTGGAGGATCTTGCTGCTACCATATTGGTTTTCCATACATTCCAGTCACGCAGCAGCCTATGAGTTTTCTCCGTGAGTCACCAACTCTGACCTTCAGCCATGCTTCTTCTCTAGCCAGTGGGTGTGAAATGGTTACCTTTCTGGACTGCATGAGTCATGAGCTTACAAAAATTTTTTATGGTGCCCTTGATTCTGCTCAGTACTAGAAAGACTAAATTTCCCTTTGGTGCCCAACCAGGAAATTACTTCATCCTTCCAAAACAGACTACAACCATAGTCTCATTGCCACCCACTGGGAAAATGCAGCAGAAATAAAAGTCACGGTGCTCAGATTACAGAAAATCGCTGCTCCATCAAGTAAGTAAATTTGTATGAATGCCTCCATTTTGCAGAATATACTGGAGAGGCAAACTTATGTAGCAATCAATTGAAAAGGACTGATTAAAGCAAACTAACGAAAGTTTGTGACATCCCAGGCAGTCCAGTGTGGAACAAAAGCAGTGAGGGAGTCTATGAGATTACTTCACGATACTGACCATAAAGTAGCCTAGAATGCTGAGAGTTTTAAATGGGAATCCTTCCAAACCCCAGCTCACTGATGGCCTGAGAAATTCTGGTCAACTGCAAAATTTCCTTAAACATACATCTCTTATCTTAAAATAACATTTGATTTTTAAAAAATTCTACTCAATTATATATTCATGAATATTTTCCTATAAAAATGTTTCTTTCCCTAAATGTTTGTGTAAAGTTGGGGCTCCTGGAAGAGATGGCACAGCTACCCTGTGACTTCAAGTCCACTCAGTCCATATGACAAGGCTCAGTTTTACACAAGCTGTGTGACTTTAACAAGAACGGTGGTCTATTCTGGAGCCTGTGGTAGAATGGGGAAGAGGAAAGAGGACAGGCTTGAATTCAGACAGTCCAGATTTTGTATGTGGACTTGACCACTTGCTTACCTCGTAACTATCAGGAAATTGCTGAACTCCTCGAATCTCCATACTTTCATCAGTAAAATAGAACTAATGATAGACTGATACCACAGGGTTGTCTAGAATATTCAATGGGATGAAGTTATTATCGCATAGTAGCTATTGAATAAATGGTAGCTGTCACTCTTAATTAAGCTTTTTTTGTTTTTTGAATTCCTAGCACACTTATCTAAGGTATCACAATGGCCACTATTCCTCTACATCTATAGCAGGTTATTACCACAAGTAAGATTATTCCTTGTTATTTTACCTCACATGCCTTAGCTCCTTAACTGAGCAGTATTCCCAGCAGAGAGAGTTATCATGTCTTATAGATGTTCACATCTACAAATATCATAGTTTTCAAACTTCAGTAAGCATAAAAGTTTGGAGTAAAAATGCTGATTTTTGACCCCCTTCACAGATACTATGATTTGTAAGTTTGGAGTGGTGCCCAGGAATCAGCATTTTTAACACCCATCCTCCACTCTTGGACACAGCTGTGCGGGTATTCAGCGGTTTTTCACATAGTCTTCACATGGCCTTCTTAGAATACTGCCGTTGGATTTAGGACCACTCTAGTTCAGTATGAGCTCATTTTAATTTAATTAAATCTCTAAATACCGTATTCCAAATAAAGTCACATTTTGAGATTCCAGGTAGACATGAATTTTAGGGTGACAGTATTCCACCCAGTATACTCCTCAAACCTTAACTTTGAGAACCGTCATTTTACCAGCCAATTAGACTATAGTGCAAATGAGTGCCATTCAGTATGATCTCCTTTATTAATATTCTATGTAATTACAGAATACTATCTGATGATATTTTCATAAAGTAATCTTCCTGCAACATACTTCTGTGGTTCCTATAAGAAAATCTTATTCTTCGTCTTGATATTTCTGATTACAAAATCTGCTGCTGACATATATCCTGGTTCTTTAAGGAGGCATTATTACACCTAATGCCTTGTAGTTTTTCTTCTCCTTTACATGTCACTATGTATCAAATATGAAACATGCACTCAATAAATATTGAGTTGAATGTATATATTCATTCTGCAAACAATGGCAGGGGTAGTGTAAGACAGAAATTTTCCTGTTTTCAAGGAGATTTTCCTGGACAGAGGAGATAAGCCCTTATACAATATTACAACGCCAGGTGGATAGTGCCAGCTCTGAGTGTGCTTAAAAATTCTGCTGTCACCACTTACTAGCTGCATAACCTTGGGCAAGTTACTTCACCTCGTTAGAGCTTAGTTCGCATGTCTGTAAAATGGGGACGAGGCTTCCACCTACCTCACAAGGCTGCTGAAAGGAATAAATAGTGATCTGTATTAAATGTTAAGCACGCAGCCAGTGCTCCCTAAATGTTAGCGATTGCAAGGGACACAGGGGAAGGAAGAATGTTTGGTAGGCTGGTGATGATATTGAATGTGCTTATTGTGTTTCCCTAATGGAGTATGAGCTTCCTGACTGCAGGGACCTCATAATTACAATGCCCTAGCGTCTCTCATAACTCTTGGCAGATCGGCTCCTCACAGGGGATTTGTATAATGTCACCAAATGCAGTCCTGGTTGATTGATTCATTGAGTGATTCTATCAGTCCCTTTGTTGGCAGCTCTAGCAAAACTTCTACATGTTCTAGGTTTCTGCTTCTATTCATAGTTGACTCGTTAAGCGATGTAAATTTTTGTCATTCAAATACCCACATGCTAATGGCAGGGGATAGTAGATTGATGGCTGGCAAAGAGAATAGCCAGTGAAGCGGGTGGTGAGGGTTAGGGTCAAGATTATGCATATAAGGCAGGAGTGGAGATGGGTGATAGTGAAAGAGGACCCTTCATAGTCCTACTTGAAGGCCATGAAACCACAATCATTACTGATGTCTAATGCATATAAGTTACGGTATGATTTACCGTAAAATCCAGGGGTGTCAGGGAGCAATGCAAATTGCAGATGCTAACTGCATATCTTTCATTTTTCTGGAGTGGCTGGACTTTCAGTTGCAGCTTTCTGATCATGCACATAATGCTTTGTTATTTTCACTTTGATGTAATTATTATGATATTGATTTTTTAAATGGGCCCATGATAGAATTTCTAAGCATATGCCAAATAAAATTCTACCATGACTTTTACATTTGTACTTCAGAAATTATCCTAAATAGCCATCTGGAGCCTTGAAGTTAATGGATTTTCAGCTAGTTAATTTGGTCCACAACACCAAAATTCCTCCTGCATAAATTCACTTAACTATCAGTTATTGTGAATAGGCCTATTTATTTAGCAGAAGCCACTTTATTATGCTGTTTGAAAAGCAAAAGCACCGGAGGGAGAATATCACATACAATTAACATAACTGTACCAATACACAAACATGAGTTGGTATAAACCGTCCACAAGAAAAATGTTACTCTGCTCACACTGTATGTTTAGGAAGAGCAGTAATCACATTTTACCTAAATAATACATTAGAGTCAACTTCCAGAAATGAGCCTCTGCCTTTTTTGAACTTGTTCTAACCTAGTCAGTGGGTAAGGATTGGGAAGTTGTGATGATAAATGCATGATAACAATGCCAGTTGGCATCAGTATAAAATTCTGTTTCATTGTCAAAGTGTTTTTCATGTTGATTACCTCATTTAATTCACTATTACACTGTGGTGTCCAGAGCGGAGGTGTGACGAATGACCCCATTTCCTAAATAAGGTGAGCTCAGTGCCACCAGGTGGTAAGGAAAAGGGTTGAGATTAAAATCTAGTCTTGTATTTCCTGTCTCCTTTCCCAAGGCTTACTCCACTAAATAATTCTGCCTCAGAATATAGTTCATTTCTAGTCAAATTCTTTTGGACAATGGATCTTCATATTCAAAAAACAAATTGTCTTGCTTAAATAAAGCCAGATGTTGACTTTTTGAGAGATTAAGCAAACTCTCAGGAAAAGGAGGTAGAGAATATTACATGTTCCATACCTCCTTGAGATGTGTAGTCTGTGCAACAACTTATAGGTCAGAGTCTTCCACCTGTCCGTCTATCTATCTATCTCTCTACCTACCTATCCATCCATCCACCTACTATATCTATATCTTTTATCCAAGCATTTAAAAAGAGTGACAATAGAGTTGAAAGCAAGAATTATTTATCATGTTCAAAATAGAAAGGCCACTAACATGATGCTTTTTTTTGGGGGGGGGGCGGGTGCAGTTCTGTTATTTCCATTAATATGAGATGCAAGAAAAATTGAGAAGAAGTAAGCGAACATTGGCTAACTTCTTTTGTATCTTCCAGAGGCCAAAAAAAAAAAAAAAAAAAAAGAATGTAAAATTATTTGGTTTTAATAAAAAGTCTCTGGATTTTTGGCTTATTAGTTCTGAGTCTTGATTGTTAACAAATCAGACTCACTCAGAGCCTCTATTTTCTCATCTTTGAAACAAAGGGGTTTAAAACAGAAGTTTCCAAAAGCTTAACTACTCTCAAGTTTTATAATCCTTGATGCTGTAACTTTCCCAACACCTCCACTAGTGTAAGTTCTAGGCATCCCAAATGAGTGCCAGGTACCTCCAGAGCCAGCCCTGCTGGAATCAGTAAGCCACAAGACCCACCTTGACAGTGGTCCTTAATACTTAGAGGTAGTGTCAAGCAAGAGTCAAATCCTATTTTGCATTACTCTTGCGCTGGATTGTGCCACCATAATCCTGGAAAAAGAGTTTTGCATCAGACTCCTTATCTCATTGACTCTTCTCTTGGGTCCCTAGTGTCAAGAGCATTGTTGACCTCCTCCCCCAACTGAAAGCAACATGCCTGCCCAATTTCTGTTAAATCCTCTCCCCCCGGTGTTGGCTTCCTATTTTCCTTTTCTTAAATTCAGCCTAAATCCCACTGCCATATGGGAGGGAATGGGGTTAGAACTGAACCTGCTTGTTTAACTTTTGGCATCTCTCTTTTCTAAGGCTGGACATCCAGCTGGACACATTACGAATTACCTCTCCCTTGACAAACAAACTTTCACCAAACTCCAGTCACGCACCATCGCCTGGGCCTCCCATAATCATTCTCAGCCTCCCTCCTTACAACGGACCTCCACCACCATCATGACTAGATCCTGACATCTCAAAAGATGATAGTTTGCTCATATTCCCTCGGACACAGTTTTTGAATTTCCCCTGCCTTCATATTCCTTCTGTTCTGACATACTACCTTTTGCTCAGCTCTTTCTCTTTCTCACAGCATAGAGTGGGCTACCCCATGATCAAGGACAACATGTAAAATGCAGATAAAGCCATCCTACCTCACCAGGATGACGTGAAGATAAAATGAGATCACAAGGATGGAATACTTTGAGAAATTTAAAACTGAAATATACATATGAGGTTTTATGATGCTACGAAAATTTTTTTAAGATTAAAATTTCAACAGAATTCACAAAGTTTTGTTGAAAAAAATATATACTTTTCTTCACAAGTACAAAAAAAGTTCTCAGACTCAGTGTGTTTGTGTGTGTGTGTATACTTACAAATTGAACCAATGTGGGTGACATTTAACACGTTCTAAGTCTGTCATGCCTTGCCTTGGGAGAGTATTTGGCTTTGTTTAAGTTCTGCGCTACACGTTTTTCATCCTCTCTGGAATAACAAGTTACCTAGGGAATATTCTCATGGTACTGGCAAAAATGCAAAAGCAGGGAGTAAAAACAGACAAGGTCTCTCAACGCCTAGCCTTGGAACTAATACAGAATCACTTCCTATGTCCTTCCATGGGAAAAGAAGTCAGGTGGTTGAGGCAAAAATCAAGCAGTTAGGACATATTCTTTTCCCACATTGAGACAATGGCAAAGGTGTAGATACAGGGAGTGGTTGAGAATTGGGGCCAATGCTTTAATCCACCAAGGTAATAAAAGAGATTTGAATTCGGGCAATCTGATTCCATAGTCCTTGTTTTTCAGTGCAATTCTCTACTTCCTCTCAAAAAATGTTTGTATTTCTCCTCTTCACAGAGAGATATATTCCAAAGAAATTCTTTTTTTTTTTTTTTTTGGCTGAGGAAGATTCAGCCTGGAAGATTTGCCCTGAGCTAATATCTATTGCCAATCTTCCTCTATGTTGTATGTGGGTCACCACCACAGCACGGGTTGCCAATGAGTGGTTTAGGTCCATGCTGGGGAAGTGAACCCAAGTCACTGAAGTGGAGCCTGCTGAACTTAACCACTAGGCCACAGGGCTAGCCCCTCTAAGAGCTTCTTTTGAGGAATGAGGGATAAAAAAATGAAGCCTGCTCTAACATTTGAGATTTAAGCTGAAATAAGAGTTCATATAGAGTGAGGCAAATATTATACATACACATATCAGGAAATAATTTAAGCAAAACAGTGCATGTATCTATATTTACAGCCATATTCATAACTGCATTTGTATGTATACATGTATGTATGTGCACGTATATATAAACACATGAAATATACGTATTCATACACATGTATGTGTTGAGTATCCAGAGCAGTGCTCCAAATTGTGCTTTCCACTGCACTTCTTACAATAACAAGTGACTTTTAGGGAACCATTCTTAGTTTTACAAATGCTTTATCAAGTAAAATCAGATGCAAGTTTACAATTTTACTGATGTATTTATTCAAAAGGTTCAAGCTGCCTTAAATCAGAACAATTTTGACTGTGAAATGATGCTTATCATTTTTATTTTCACGTGCTTCTTTTGTGTGCATGGGATCCAAGAACTCATCAAAAGCTAGCTAGGCCCACTGGATTTTATCTCACAGTTACTGTGATGTGGCTACACTGGGCAATCTCTTCTCATCAAAGCACAATTGCCACAGAAATAGCTAAGTGGATGAAACACAATTGCTAAAGAATAATGAAAGGAAATGAACCCCCAAAGCCATATTTCCAATATAAATCATAAAGTTAAGTTGCAGTGATCTGAAAACAGAATTTAAGGATGTGTATAATCCAGAAAAAGCTCAGCTGATGCTTAATTTTTGCATCACATCTGCTAATGATGTAATTAAGGGCTCCACAAGATGGAAACATTAAACATTTTGCATAGAAAGATAAGGAATACGAAGATGAATATTAAGATTAAAGCAACTTCTTTCTTTTCCTTTGTAATGTGAAATCATTTCTCTGAAACTAAAGACCACAGGTTGCCTCTGTTCATTGTTTGCTTCATTCTTCGTTAGAAAGGGGATCTAAGTGTTACTAAATTAAAAGGAAAGGATACAATGTATCATAACCTCATAGCCACAGTGGCCTTGATATTCTAGGTTGAAAACTGTCCAACCTTGACAGGAAAATTAATCTGGGCAGGTCCCTGGGGTATTTAATGCAACATTCTATACCAGTTATTCTCAAACTTTTTAGTCTTACAAATTTATGAGGCTGGAATGAGGTCCTACTTAGTGATACAAAACTCAACAACCAACAGTCCAAAGGGTTTGGTCGCTGATGATTCTAGGATATCTATCATTTTCAATTTGGATTGCAGGACCAGGGAGGTTAGAGTGAGAAACCAAGCAGTTGGTGATAGGCTAGGTGTTTCACAAAAATTTCATACCACTCAAAAGATATGGAGGCTAAACAGGGGTTTAGGACCAACAACCAGAATATAAGGACCTGCCTCTTTCATACATCATAAGAGATAGACCACAGTTTTTGTAATCAAGAGGAATGTAAAGTGTCTATGGTCAGAAGCAGCTCAGAAACTAACACATAAGTTAATAAGTTGTTTTATCAATGGCTTGGAGCAACCAAGTTTCTAGAAATTCAAGGAAGGTGGAAAAGAAAGATTGGGCTTTGGTGGTCTGAGAAGGAAGGGGTGCAGAGTGCAGCAAGTCAGAAAAAACAGATCAAGGGAGCTAGTGACCAAAGGACAGCTGTGAACCTAAGCACAACACAAGGTCCACATATCAGAGATCTCAAGGAGTTCTTGATCCCAGGATTGTGGCAAGTGGACTAAGGAAAAAGCTGAGGGACCAGCACGCTCTGACACAAAGGCAAAGGATCCCATTCAACAAGATTCTCTGTGTCTCACTCCCATAGACTTTATATCTCTGTGAAAAGACCAGATTACTCAAGCAAGTTCCACAAAGCAAATCACAATGAATATTATATTTTTAAAAAGGCTTCTATGGTTAAGCGATGTTGGGAAACACTGGGCATTTAACCTTGTTTACTGGTTAGAAAGAGTTTCTCTAATGTCTTCATTCTCCTTTGTGGTTCAGCCCTGCCCATTAAAACCTAAGAAAAACCTGCAGATTAAGTACATATGTGTGTGTGGGTGCGTAGAGCGCATATTTTTGCAAAGAAAAACAGATATCCTTATTGAACTCAGGCCAAGTTCCCTTTTTTCTCTGATTCAAGAATAGACATCTAGTGTTTCTTCTGGTTTTCATTTAGCAAAGCAATCCTCATAGGTACAATCTCTCTAGTATACAACTGGACCGTCTACAAAGAAATAGCTGCGGTCGACTTGCTAAGCTTCTGCCCAATTAGACCCATATCGCTTCCTTGAAAGCTCTTGAGGGTTACCCTAACTTGGCACTGCTGTTCTTACTGCTCAACCTAAGTTCAGTCAGATCACATTAAAGTGATCTGTAAAGTAAGCCCACCAACCACGCTCATGTCAAAGCTACTATGGATGGTCAGTCCCTTCAATGCATCGTTTATTCTCTGAAAGCAATTTGTAAAACAAATAAAAGAAGTATTGCAAGTTATAATAAAATTATAGAAACTATCTGAAAACTAAAATACATATTCAGGTAAGTGAATGTTTTTCAACCAACCACACATAACTAACTCAGCCTCAGTAGATTGATGGTGGTGAATTTTCTCTCTCTCTGAAAAGATCATGCCTTGATTGTGAATAAAGGTGAAAAAAAATCCATAGATAATGACTCCTATGACTCAGTTCTGTATAGCTGACCTCCAGTCGCTTGTAATGAGATTGCTTTTGCAGAAGATATAGATTTTAAGGAAGCAGCATGTATGTCGATTGTAAGAGGTTTGTTGCCCCAAATACTTTTCAGCTCTCCTTCCATGGTCAAGGGGATTACATCTGCGTAATTCTATTTACTCTCTCTCACATGGAGAAAGGAAACAGTTGTGTGGTCTCCATGATGCTGTTAGTAGGTAAAGCATGACTATTATCAGACATCTCTTTTGAGTTCGAGAAAAGCAAAAGATATGGAGTTGAAATGCTATTTCTTTCACAGGAAATAGAAAAGTCACCCAAGTTTCACGGTCTCAGAGGACACCTGGGGTTCTGTGTGGAAACAGACACTCAGTCCATTTTCCCTGCTGCTGGGGGCTCTACCTAATGGCCTGGGCTGCTGGGCACTTCCTAGACTCGTTCTGGTAGAAATACTCTGTATGTTGTGAAGGGAAGGGAGAGAAAATGACATTTGTTGCTTGTGCATTATCTAGGCATCATGGAAAAGCTTTACAGTTTTATCTCTTTTAACTCTCGCAACAGCAGCACAGGGTAAGTATCGCCGCACCGGTTGTGCAGATGAGGGAACGCCAAGCTCTAGCGCCGGTTTTTATTGCTTAAGACAGCTCTTGCCTTGAATCACGGCTCATTATCCTATTAGCCGTTTGATTTTGACAAGCGAACTGCTCTAAGCCTCAGTTTCCTCATTGTTCAAACAGGGATAACAATATTTCTCTCACAAGTAGACAAAAGAATAATATTAACAATTATTGTTAGTATTTTCATCAAAACTTTAGTATTTTAATAATATAATAATGATATTATTGCTGTTTTAATATGTGAATAGCATATAATAATTTGAATATGCCAATTAGAATTAATAATATAACAATGCTGTTAATATTTTAATACAGTAATACTATATTATTAACACCAATAATTTATTTATTAATAATACATTATTGATATTGATATTAAGTAGCAGACAAGATTTTAATGGCAGACCCATTCTTTTCTACTCTGTCTTATTGCCTCCCATGGGAAGGGAGGGGAAGAAGACACTTGTATTAGCTATTTATTGGCACATAATAAATAATCCCCAACTGAGTAGTTTAAAATAGTAATAATCATTTATCTCTCAGTTTCTATGGGAATTTGGGAATGGCTTGACTAGGGCACTAGGGGGCCTCTTTTGCGGTTACAGTCAGATATTGGGGCTGTCGTCCTTTGAAGGACTGACAAGGACTGGAGGATTGGTTCCCAAGGTGGCACTCACACGGCTGATAACTTGGTGTTGGCTATTGGCAGGAGGCCCCAGTTCCTCTCCACGTGACATCTCCACAGTGCTACTTGAATCTCTTGGTGGCGTGGTGGCTTGCTTCCTCCACAGCGAGAGATCCAAAAGACCAAGCAGAAGCTGGAATGCCTTTTCTGACCTAGCCGCAGAGTCACACACCTTCACTTCCACCATATTCTGTCGGCCCACACATCAGCCTTGATTCAATATAGGAAGTGATTCCACAAGGACGTGAATACCAGAAGGTGAGGATCACTGGGGCTGTCTTTGAGGCTGGCTATCACAAAGTGTAATTTTTAACTAAGCAGAGAAATCTATAAAACTATTTAACTTGATTAATCAGATGTTTATTGAGTGTCTATTATGTGCCAGCCTTCAGGGATACAGAAAATTAGATAAAATCATAATCATTGAAGAGATCCTAGTCAAGTAGAGAGTCAATAATAAAAAAAATTACTTAAAACTGGACAAACTTGTATGTGATAAGATTCAAGAAATATCTACAGGAAGAACTATGGGAGCACAAAAGGGGAGAGAAGTGAATCTAACTGGCGCGATGGGTTAGGCAAGGAAAGCTTTGGGATTTGATGTTGGCCCTAAGAAATGGAGATGTACTTGACAGGTGGGGATGGGATTTGAGTTTGAGCAAAGGTACAGATGTTGGAAAGTGTTTAAATAACAGCAAATCGTTCTGTATGATTGACAATAAGTGGTAAAGATAAGATCTGATATAACTTTACAGGACACAGGTAAGTTTCTATATTATAGTCTCATTGAATTGCATGTTCCAAAGGGCCTGATAGATCATTTAATTCCAATCCTGTCATTTTAGTTAAGGAACCCGAAGACCAGAGACTTTGTGGGAGTCACCCAAGGTCATCTGGAAACAGTGTGGGGAGGGGCACTGGAAATGCGACACAGTTTGCTACACATGCCGGCCTCCCCTTAGTTTATATCAGACCATGAAACCGGTGATGAGAAAAATGATTGGTTCAAGGATGATCATCAATCATTGGCCATGTTTTTAATGAGACAAATTTGGGAAATGGGAACACAGAAATCTATTTATAACGATGCTAATTTCTTATATTAAAAAAGTAAATTAGCTATTAAAGATGAGTCAGCTCCACTCAGTGATTCAAGTATTTGACTCCTCTGAATCTTTATTCTCTATAAAGAGTAGCAGTCCTATTTTAAGATATACCTTTCCCTGCTACGCTCCTTTCATTTTCTTGTTTTCCCTTCCTAGTTCACATATAAACTCAAAAACACTCAAAGACACAGTGCCCAATGCCTTTTATTAGAAACAACTAAAGACAATACACAGTTTCCCCTAAGGCACCTTGAACTCATTTGCCATAACATTCCACCAGATTAAATTAGAATGTCTATATCTGCTTCCCACACGCTTACACACATAGAACATTTCCACACATAAAAATTGCCGTGTTTGTCAAAGAGGGGAGGCAGTTTAAAACCTTAAGAAAGAGTTAATTAAATACAGTCTAGAACCAAACTGAGAAAAGAAGTCAAAGTGTGGAGCATCTAGCTAACATGTCCATGGGCTGAGTAGTTCACAATTAATGTGAGTGTGATTTTGGACATTATTCTCATTTGAGGGTTCCATTTTCAGTCATCAATTATAGATATTAATAATGATGAATGCTGGAAACAGTTGAACTACACTGTGGAGCTAATTCTAAGTAAATGCACCCTTCTTTTCCTGTACATTTTGGATTACTGTCCAATGTCATTTTAATGGTTCACTTTTAATGGTTCCTAAGGAGCTGTACAAAAGGGAGAAACTTTCTATTAAATGCAAATTTGTCATATATTCTATATATTTTATTTATCTTACTTGGTTAAAAAATCAGATGGGGGGAAGGTTAAAAAAGCTCAACATCGTCCTACTGTCAGAATTGATGTCTATAATGTTTTATCTTATGCTGCCTTATACAAGAGCTTGACAAGGTAAAGAATTTTCCATGTGAGAGAAAGGTTATAAAATGTTTGTGCACATAAGAATCATCTAGGCAACTTGTTGAAAATTAGATTCCAGGCACCACCCTCAGAGATTTTATTTAGCAGGTGTCACTTGCCTGTTTGTCTCAGCTCCATTCCCTGTTCTGCTCTGTATCACAGAGACCCACATATCCTTGGTTACCCTGGCCCCTTAGCTTCCTGTTACATCTGGTCAATGGGAATCACTGAAACAAGACTGGCAACTTAAGAAAGGAAGAGTTTGGGATATTTGTTCCCCTCTCTGTTTCCAGGGCATCTTTAACAGTGGCTGTGCTGCTTCTGAAATTCCGGTTCCTACAGGACAGCCCCTCTCTTCCCGGTCCTAGCTTCTGTCCGATGACCCCGGCTTCTAGGCTGGTAACATACATCACTGTCTGTGTTCCTTCCATCTGAGGGCTGGTAATGGCTTTCTGCTGTTGCTAACATTTGAGTTGTCTCGCTTCCTTCTATTTGGCCATTTTCTTTAGCTCTGAAGCCAGATCTGGACAACACATCCCAGCATCCACTAAGAGCATCCCACTCTGAATTCCCCACGGGAAGCCTCCCTCTCTCATCTCTAGCTTGATACTCCTTCACAAGCTACACACAAACACATATACACACACATTTTCCCATGTAAAAATTCACTGAGGACTGCTAAAAAAAACCCTAAAACACAGCCCTCACATATCATTTGGCCACTGATATCACTATTCTCAGTATTGGAACTTTTTCCCATTTTGAACCACCAGGTAAAATAAAATTGTGTAGCTCTAACAAAGGACACATGTAGGTAGAACTAATCTGAATTCTCAGCTCTGGTCTCAGTTTAAGGCTTAGATATTAAGTCCAACAAACCCCAGAGACAGCAGAGTGACATTTAGATAACATTTTCTGAGAGTTTGCTAAACAATACAAACATATCAGCACACGAAATCAGGAGTTGAGGATAGGTCACCTGGAGATGGATTTTATTTTTCTTTAGCCAGATTGCTTCTAGGACAAAGGCCTGGCGCTCAGGACTGGCTTAGCTATCCAGCACGTGATGCTCCAGGGGCAGAGTCTGAGGAGTGACTGGGTCACCACTGCCAGGGCTGCTCCTGGGGTCCTGAGGCCAGGAGGGAGAAGACAAAATCCTGGGCACAGTCCACACAATGACAAGGGAGAAGAGAGGATCAAGTTGTGAGTGTGGAAGGCCAGAGAAGGAACATGCAAGCCCCAAAGCTGGGCAGGAGCTGAGATAGACAGGAAGATGAAGCACAAAGTGGATGGGGCACAAAGCAAACGGAGATAGAGAGAGGGCTGGTACAGGTCACCCATGGCTCAGAGCAGACATTCTGTGTACATTCCTTTTATGGGCAAGCCAAGCGGGGGGAGGAGCATGCGAGTTTTACCCTCCTTCCTCCAGACACTGCACTAACTCCATGCACTCAGGTTCCTCAATGTAGTTCTTGCAAGCAGGCACACCTCTTCGACTGAGACAGGGAAAATGTCTTTAGTTGCAGCTGGCAGAAGAGCAAATCCCAGAAACAGCTTAAGAGACTCAGGACCAACGCCTCCCTTGATATAATTTTGCTCAAGGCACATAACAGAGCTCAACTTCCTAGTCTGTCTTTGAAAATGGGGTCTATATGACCTATGATTATCAGGATCCATGAGAAAACACCCATAGGGGAGCTCTGGGATCACTGTCATTGAAATTCAGGGTAGTAGTAGTATATTTGCTTAATGGCATTCATGACTATAGACCTTGGTTTTATAGTAGCATCTGATGTCTTCATATTTCAAAAATTCCTATTATGAATTCATGTTGGTCCCAAACAATTTGAATACTTCAAGCCTTTAAATCTAAATACTCTAAAGACTATATAACCCAACAAATGTCCTTCACATCAAAGTGCTATCTTACTATCACACTGTAAATATTCTAAGAAAGAAATCAACTTCCAAAGGGTACATATATCTATGTATTTATAACAAACACATATTGCCTTGTGGTTTGCAAGTGGTTTAATACAAATTATCTCATTTGATGGATATTATAATTATTATTTTTTTAAAAATTGGCACCTAAGCTATCAACTGTTGCCAACCATCTTTTACTTTTTCCTTCTTCTTCCCCACAAAGCCCCTCAGTACATAGTTGTATATTCTAGTTGTGAGTGCCTCTGGTTGTGCTATGTGGGATGCTGCCTCAGCATGGACTGATGAGTGGTTCCATGTCTGAGCCCAGGATCCGAACCTGCGAAACCCTGGGCCGCCGAAGTGGAATGTGTGAACTTAACCACTCGGCCATGGGGCCAGGCCTGTGATGGGTATTATTTCCTTTTCAAGATATCACTTTTAAGTTGAGACAACAGAGGCTCAGAGAATTCCATCTCCAATAACAAATAATACAGCCCAGGTCTTTTGACCCAGATTTACCGCTTTCTTTAACTCTACAAACCCACACACGACAGAGGGACTCTCCCAGGTCAGTGTGCAAAAACTCCCCCTTTGGAGTCTTTATTTGCATCTTTGGGTGCTTCCTTTCCTCGCTCTATGTCACTTGATGCTTACCTATTCTCTTCTGGCAAATGGCTTGATTCCTGGGTTTAATGTGTTACAACTCCTCAGGGACATATATTACGTGAATGGACATTATTGGGACAAAGACAACACCCTGGTCATGGGATTTCAAATATCAACACCAGCCTGGATATTTAGAAGACTTCATTGCAGATTGGAATTGTCCTGGCACCGATTGACTCACAGAGATGTAAGAGGCTTTCACTTACTTATCCCATGTCAGCAGTTCCACCTGGAGACTTTGTATGTTGTGCATGCCTCTCTTTGCTCTGAGTGGATTCTCACTGATTTAAGAAGGTTTTCATTTGAAATATGGAGGCACGAGGGAGAAACACAGCCCCTGGCATGATCTCTTTCTATGTTGTCCACTGTGGCAGTGAGTCTCATAAGCCTCGTATGGCTGCCCATCACCCTACTGTCATGAGAACACAAGGCCCTTAAGTGTCTGGCATCTTTCATCAGTCCTCTCAAATCTGTCTTACATTGCAGTCATACACACCTGCCTGTAGTTCTGGAACATGCCGTGTGTTTGCCTTGCTGCTTTGCATATGCTATTCCCTGAATCTGGGAACTCTTTTTCTTCCTCCTCTCAAAGTTTCTTCCTTCAATTGTCCTTAAAGATTCAACTCCTGCTTCAACTGTGACCCGCTAGGCTGTATTAGAGAGCTCTCTTCCGTACACTCACATTGCCCTTGTATAGCTCGGTTGTAACACTCAACATACTATTTTGCAATTTTTCATTTACTTATCTATGTCCACTCCCTACCACTCTCACCCAAAGGAACTTGGATGTGTGACTGCGGGGAACTTTTTCTCTGTGTTTCTGGCTCTCCACCAATGCTTTCTGAATGAAAGAAAGAGAGAAAGAATCGGTGAGTGAATAACTTTGTTGAATGTAGAATCTAACTTCAGGACAATCAAAGATGAACTCCACAATTTGGCCTTTGAATGAAGCTCTGCTCTCCTCGAAGCAACCAACTGGAATCTGCTCAGAAATCTTCAAACAGCATCCTTAGGACAGTCTGTCAGCCACAGAGGTGGGGCCAGGAAATTACAGCCATCATTTAATGTAATTTATGATTCCTACAGCCTGTTTGGATGATGTATTTGTTTCCTTCTGTTTTTAAATCCATGTTTCTCTTAAATGATTCTACTTAGCTTGTAGTTGGGGAATAATTAAAACATGAATTGGTAAGACAATCCAGAATAGGCTATGACTTACTGACAAGTGGCTGCAAAGGATTTCTTGAGATAGAGAAAGGGAAATATCTTACAGTTAAGGGACACAGTAAAATTTGAGTGTGGGGTGGGTGGAAGCTGATTGTTCAGCAAAGCTTTGAGTAGTATAAGCTAAATTCTAGGAATACTTTTTGAGGAAAAGCAATATCCTTTGCTTTTAAATGTCTTTCCACTCTGACATGTTCCAATTCAGGGTTGTTCTTTTCTTTATAATAATCGGATGAATATACAACAATCTATGCCACTGAAATATTGCCTTGGGCACAAGATAATTTATTGTTGAATAATCATTAACCATAATTCAAAACAATTGCTTTTAAATAACAGGAATGTGAAAGATCAACTTCTTAAAATAATGCTTACTCTTCTCTAAAAAAATTATGTATCTATAAACAACTGGAAGATCACAGCCCATAGGAACATTTCTGCACTTAAAGTTGTTTCTGAGATTACAGTATATCATTCAGTCAGTCATCCTCATTCATTCATTCAACATATATTTAAAGTGTCTATTACGTGCTAACCACTTTGTCAAGGAAAGCAGTCACAGAGTATGGCTGAACGGTTGATATATGACCACTAGTGCTCAAAAACTTAAAGTATAAGAAAGAAAACCAGAAACATCTTTTAGACAGTCCTTTGGAATGTACCAAACGCGCTAATGTTACACTGCAATATAGGACAGTAAAAATCACTGTGAAAAATTTTTAGCTCTTTCATGTGGAATTACAAACTCATCCAAAAAATTGATCTTAATTCTGACATTTGTTCATGACTTTAATTTGGCAGAAATATAATTTTCTTCCTCTCAAGAGCTAATGGCAGCATTTGTTACGTTGCACCTATAAACTGAGGCAGAAGGGTTTGAGGGTTTTGAGGGGACAAAGTGGTGTTTCTGGCACATAGGAGATTTGGCTGTCTAAAGTTTCTTCCACTTCAACATAAACACTTATAACCAAGAAGAAACCAAGGCAATGTGAAATGGCCCCACTTGTTCTGGTCTAAGTGTTGCCCATGTTTATCCTGTGCTTTTCCAGACTCCCTCTGGTGATGCACAAATGCCGTGAGGCCACTGCTCGAGCCTGGCATTGATATCATAAGTGAAAGGGCAGGCACAGATGCACGACCCAGCTGAAATCCCTCTGAGAAGCCCCCAGAAGCCAGACATCCAGGGCTCAGCAACACTGCCAATCATTCAGGCAGAGGAGCTGGCTCTATCCACCACTGTGGAGACACACATTTCAGAGCCAGGTGTATCACATTGCTTTATTCAAAATGCTAATGAGGATAGCCTTGGCCACCACTTAGAATGAAAGGTAGCCAACACACTGAGAGTTTATTATGTGCTGATCACCTTCCTGGATGATTGATTCTATCAATTAATTCTGGATACCTCTCCCAAACCACCCCCTCAACCCCATTCCCATAAGCAGAAAAGGGAAAGGCAATGAACAATGGAGAGTATTACTTGTTCTTCTTTTAAATGTATACGCCTAAACATACCATGTTTTTTTCTCTTCTATTGCAGGTGATAATGGTACCAGGCAGACCCTTAATACCATTAAGATACCTTAAAACTATTTCTTGAGGTGAGTTTTGAAGAAAGTTCTCACAATTTTTGTCTTATGTCTTATGAAGGCTAGGATTGTGCAGGATATTTTGTTCCTTTATTAAGTGTGTCATAGGAAAAGTTATCTGAGGTGTTCAATGATCCTCTTATGCAAAGAATATCCTCAATACAATAATTTCCCTTAATATTTATTGAAAAGATCTAAGTTTTCTTTCTGGAAATAGAGTATAAATCATGAATATCCTTGAAAAATTAATCTCAGGCTAATTGACATTCTTTGAAATACTGTCATTGTTTTCCTTATCTTTGAAAACTTGTTATAACACCAATGAATGCAGTAACAAAGATTACATCCATCAGGAAGATGGTAGCTTTTGAAAATAGTTTCTGAAGAAGAAAATTGCTTTCAAGAAACAACCATCCAAAAGAAAAGTTCCACTACTTTTAAGGCAATTAGTTCATCATTTGCCATAATTCAGAACTCCATATTCTCATTAATTATAACAAACACTACTGACTTCACTTATTATTCCTTTAACCATTCATTAGTGCAAGAATACGTTAAGGCTGTAGAACTAAAGTTCGTAGGTCAGCCACATTTTCTATTGTTAAAAATGCTGAGAATTTTAGAAGGACCATGACAAACACAGATGGTAGAACTGAAAGCCATATTATTTCAAAGATAAACTTTACCCGACATTATTCTGTTACTTATATTCTTTCCAATGTCCATTCTACAGGCCATTTTCCCTCTTCATGTTTTGCAGAAAGAGAATTTACAAAGCATTATACTAACCATCATTGAAAAAAGTAGTTTCATAAAAGAATTTGTTTTCAGGTATGCCTTTGCTTACGGTTTTTGTAGAAAACAAATCCATTGACTTTGGAATAAAATAATTTCATGGCAATAATGCTTCAAGGTAGGAGATTGCTTCTCTGTTCAAAAGCATAGGAAAGGTTTTGAGTAAGAAGTTTACCTGTAAACTGTTTAATTTGTAGAGAAAATATTCATATTTATAGAAATGCTTGGACTCTAGAACCTCTAAAACCTCCAAGTTCTTGAGAGTATGGCATGTGTACATAGGACTTAAGACATAGAAAGTTTTGAATGTTTTATTTTTTCATCTTTCCCTCCCTCCCATTACTCTACTCACTGCCCCTCAATCCCAGTTTATTCCCCTACAAGGACAACAATAATAATGTGAAATAGCACGGTTTGAAATGAGTTATCTGAATAGAACGTCCAGGGACTAGTTTTCCTATGAATTTATTGACATGCATGATTAAAAAATGCCACAGTATTTCTTTAAATCGAAAATTCCCAAAATCTGTGCAAAACTTCTCATTAAAACCAAGGTTTAATATTACTATATTTCCAAATAAGCACATATGCTTGAAGATAGACTTTTGATGAGTCAATTGTTCCCACTGAAATTGTTTAAGTGGAAGTGGGCTAACTGATATTACGGCCCTGGTAGAGAGGGAATTTCTGTAGAGGACGTGCAGTTGGATTTAGGTAGAGGTTTTGAATTCCATAGGTAAATAAAGCACATTGAAATCATTGGTTGCTATACAGGTACCTTATCTTTTTATTATCCCAATTAAACACATGCACCCATACACATCACTACTGTCTACTCTGACCATCACATTAAAAAGAATGGCTCTCATACATCATGATCAAGTGGGCTTCATTCCAGGGATGCAGGGATGGTTCAACATCTACAAATCTATCAATATGATACACCTCATTAACAAAATGAAGAATAAAAATCACATGATCATCTCAATAGATGCAGAGAAAGCATTTGACAAGATACAACATCCATTTATGACAAAAACTCCAAATAAAATGGGTATAGAAGGAAAATACCTCAACATAATAAAGGCCATATATGACAAATCCACAGCAAATATCATTCTCAATGGAGAAAAACTGAAAGCTATCCCTCTAAGAACAGGAACCAGATAGGGATGCCCACTGTCACCACTCTTATTTAACATAGTATTGGAAGTCCTAGCCAGAGCAATCAGGCAAGAAAAGAAATAAAAGGGACCCATATTGGAAAAGAAGAAGTGAAACTGTCACTCTTTGCAGGTGACATGATTTTATATCTAGAAAACCCTAAAGAGTCCACTAAAAAACTTTTAGAAGCAACAAAGGAATACAATCAATTTGCAGGATAGAAAATCAATGTACAAAAATCGGTTCCGTTTCTATACACTAACAACGAAGTAGCAGAAAGAGAAATTAAGAATACAATCCCATTTACAATTGCAACAAAAAGAATAAAATACCTAGGAATAAACTTAACCAAACGGGAAAGATCTGTACACGGAAAACTATAAAACATTGTTGAAAGAAATTGAAGAAGACACAAAGAAATGGAAAGATATTCTGTGCTCTTGGATTGGAAGAATTAGCCTCGTTAAAATGTCCATACTTCCTAAAGCAATCTATAGATTCAATGCCATCCCTATCAAAATTCCAACAACATTTTTCACAGAAATAGAACAAAGAATCCTAAAATTTATATGGAACAGCAAAAGACCCTGAGGAAAAAGAACAAAGCTGGAGGTATCGCACTCCCTGATTTCAAATATACTACAAAGCCATAGTAATCAAAACAGCATGGTACTGGCACAAAAACAGACACACAGATCAATGGAATAGAATCGAGAGCCCAGAAATAAACCCACACATTTATGGACAGCTAATATTCAACAAGGGAGCCAAGAGCATACGATGGAGAAAGGAGAGTCTCTTCAACAAATGGTGTTGGGAAAACTGGACAGCCACATGCAAAAGAATGAAAGTATACCATTCCCTTACACCATGCACAAAAATCAACTGAAAATGGATTACAGACTTGAATGTAAGACCTGAAACCATGAAACTTCTAGAAGAAAACATAGGCAGTATGCTCTTTGACATTGGTCTTGGCAGCATATTTTTAAGTCCCATGTCTGACCGGGCAAGGGAAACAAAAGAAAAAATCAACAAATGGGACTATATCAAACTAAAAATTTCAGCACACAAAAGGAAACCATCAAAAAAATGAAAAGACAACCTAACAATTGGGAGAAGATATTTACAAACCACATATCAGATAAAGGGTTAATATCCAAAATATACAAAGAACTCATACAGCTCAACAACAACAAAAAAACCAGCAATCCAATTAGAAAACGGGCAAAAGATCTGAACAGAGATTTCTCCAAAGAAGAAATACAGATGGCCAACAGGCATATGAAAAGGTGCTCAACATCATTAGCTATCAGGGAAATGCAAATCAAAACTACAATGAGGTATCACCTCACTCCAGTCAAAATGGCTATAATTAACAAGACAGGAAACAACAAATGTTGGAGAGGATGTGGACAGAAGGAAACCCTTGTTCACTGCTGGTGGGAGTGCAAACTGGTGCAGCCACTATGGGAAGCAGTATGGAGTATCCTCAGAAAATTAAGAATAGATCTGCCATATGATCCACCTATCCGTCTGCTGGGTATTTATCCAAAGAACTTGAAAACACAAAGGCAGAAAGATACTTGCACCCCTATGTTCATTGCAGCATTATACACAATAGCCAAGACTTGGAAGCAACCTAGGTGCCCATCAAGGGACAAATGGATAAAGAGGATGTGGTATTTATACATGATGGAATACTACTCAGCCATAAGAAATGATGAAATCCAGCCATTTGTGACAAGATGGATGGTCCTTGAGGGTATTTTGCTGAGTGAAATAAGTCAGAGGGAGAAAGTCAAATACCATATGATCTCACTCATAAGTAGAAGATAAAAACAACGACAAACAAACACATAGCACTGGAGATTGGATTGGTGGTTACCATTGGGGAAGGGGGAGGGAGGAGGGCAAAAGGGGTGATGAGGCTCACATGTGAGGGGATGGACTATAATTAGTTTTCGGGTGGTGAACATGATGTAATCTACGCAGAATTCAAAATATACTATGATGTACATCTGAAAATAAATAAATAAATGAAAAGAATGGCTGAACAGATGAATGGATAGAGAAATGTGATACACACATATACACATGCACAAACACACACACACACTGGAATATTATTCAGCTATAAAAAAGAAGGAAACCCTGCTATTTATGACAACATTGATGGACCTTGAGGGCATTCTGTTAAGTGAAATAAGTCAGAAAGAGAGAGAAAAATACTGTATGATCTCATATGTGGAATTTAAAAGCATAAACTCACAGAAACAGAGAGTAGAATGGTGGTTGCTGGGGAAGGAGGGGTGGGAGAAATGGAGAGATGTTGGTCAAAGTGTACAAATTTTCACTTATAACATGAATAACATCAGGAGATTTAATGGACATCATGGTGATTATAGTTAACAATACTGTATTGTATACTTGAAAGCTGCTATAAAAGTAGAGCTAATGTTCTCTCTGTAACAACAACAATAGCAGCAAAATGAATTATATGAAGTAAAGAATGTGTTAACTGACCTTATGTGGTAAGCATTTTGCTATATAGGTGTTGATATAAACCATCACATTGTACACCTTAAACTTATGTAAAGGTATATGTCAGTTATATCTCAATAAAGCTAGGGGAATAAAAAGAAAGAATATTTTAACATCAGCAGAGTAAGAAGTACAGTCTTAGAAGAGGCAATCCTCAGCAAACAGGAGCTGGCAATCTTACACAGGTGAGTACAGACCACCGCTGCAGCTATCTATGGCTAAGAACAAGACACCTCAAAACTTACTGCCTTGAAACAATCACCATTTTATTATCTCTGCAATTGTGTGGGTTGACTGAGCTCAGCAGGGCTCAATGCAATTTAGCTGACCAGGAGTTCAGCTGCAGCTGTCAACCAGAGTGTCTGCATGTGGTCCTTCCATGGGCCTTGAGCTTTTCATAGTATGACAACTGGGTTCTTGGAGGGAGTATCCTAAAAGCAAATATTCCAACAGAGGAGGCAGAAGCTTCCAGTCCTCTTAAAGTCTAGGCTTAAACTGGCACAGATGTCACAGGGTCCTCCTACATTTAAGAGAAAGGGAAACAGACTCCGCCTCTCAGTAGGGGTCAATAAAAAGAATTTGTGGACATCTTTAACCTCCCCAAACTATCATTCTATGTTTTTCTCATTTTGCTTTGGCTGAGTGAGAATGTTGTCAAAGATTGTCATCTGTCTGTGGACCACTGTTAGGAAATCACTTGTGACTGACGTCTCAAAAGTCACTTCCAAGTCATAAATTTATTCTTCTCTTAAAATAAGAAAAATGCAAACAGTTACCTCTTCTTCATACCTACTTGGCATCAACCATTCAGAGAGAAGTTTCTTTTAAGGATACATTCCTTCACTTATTCAACAAACAAACGTTTATTGGATATCTATTCCAGGCACAGTTGGGTGGTGGATATAGAGAATCGAGTCCACACAGCAGTCCTGGCCAAGAAGAGCTTGTGTGAGTAGCTAATTCTTTAAAGGGAAGTTGCCTTGGGCAGCTTCTCCTGATGGGTTGGGGAGAGTGGCTCCATATTTTCCCACTAAAGTATCATAGCAATTATTTATTTCCTCATGCTATGCCACACTGGCACCAAGCTCTTTTTACAGGCAACTCAGCAAAACAGAAGGAAATCTGACATTACCGTGTCAGGAGTAGGTTGCAGTAACAGTGCAGAGGGCTTTCTCAGATTGGGCATGGAAGGGTGAAGGAAAGATGCTTTTCTCTTCCCCCTTCAAAAATCACAATTTCCATTCAAGCTTGCATTTTCCCCTCCCATCCTAGGAAGTAAATAACTGCTCCACAGATCTCTATAACAGTCTGTAGGGTTTTCCAATGAAATTTGCTCAAGCAAAGTAAAATAGCATATCCTAAAACAGCATTATACATCATTGATGTCTCACAAATGTATTACAATTGAGAAAACAACAAACACACACACACACATTTAAATATGGGTTCAATGAAATCATTGAAATTAAATCAATTCTACCCATTCCTGGCTTGGTAATTGCAAATTGTACAATTGATCAGGAAGCTGTACAGTCAATTCAAGTGTATCACTGACAGCTGAGCTCATCAGTGAGCCCAACACAGCCACCAATTCCTCAGCAATTAATTGGATCTCTCTGGTCGATCCAATTACACCATTAAGAAATAACCAGACCAACCATTTTACAGTCTGGTTACTCCAGTTGTCTTAATGACTGAATTGGATTGGGTTGCCCAGTGACCCCATCAATGGCTTCACAATTGGCCTGCAAATGATCAAGACAGCCAGTCATCCACGGCCAGTGTAATTTCACTAATAAAGTAGAGCTGTCTCCTCATATGCTGCAGAAGCACTAACAGGATTGCTTTCGCTATAAGCCATGGCCCCATCTGACACAGGACATTTTCTGACAATTACATAGCCATATGTACATTTGACCAGGGGCCCATAGCTTGGAATAACTCTACCACCTCAGTATGGAAGCTGCAGTGTTACTGAAGACACAAATCTGACTAAGTAAATTGCAGTTGCAAACCAGGCATGTTGATAGATACTTGGAAACTTTTATGAACATTGCAATTACTGCTATTTAACATAAATCTCTTTTTTTCCCCTTCTTTCAAAAGAAATAAATGACCATTTTCTTCCTTGGCTGACATATTTGATCAAAGAACGAAATAAAAACATTGGAGAAGTAGTGCTTTTAAAAGCAGTCTAGTCATTCTCGGACTATAAAACCTAAATTACAACTCCAGATTTTCCTGGCAAATGTGTCTTTTGAATGAAGCTCTTCTCTATTCAGTAGATAAGAGTTTTATTTTGCGAATATGATTTGCTTCATGTAGACATCGATACACATACACACACTCGCACCCTCCCCCGCAAGAACAGCTCACTTGCTGTTATCTTATATTTTCCTCTCTCTCTTTAGTCACCTCTATTTGCAGAGTGCAGATTTTAAAGCAGTCATTAGAGATATTTTATAGTACACTTTTGCTTTGTCATTAGCAATACTCTTTCAAATATTTATCCACGTTGTTTCTAAATAAAACACCCAAGCAAACATTTATGAGGCATTTGCAAATATATTTAGGAGAAAAGCTATTTTCTGTGGGCCATAAGCCATTCTTACTACAATAGATTTTAACTCAGCAGTTTATTTGAAGGTGTAATAGTGGAAACTAACATGCTGGCTGGTTCATGACCTATAGGAGCACTGAGGGAATCCTGTTTAATGAGCATCACAGAGCACAGAGAAATTAGTATAATTCAGCATGTAAGTTGTTGCTAGAGTAGATATTCCTCCGCTCCCTCTGCCATCTACTGTGTCTTCTGCAATCTTTCCTGCTTTATAGCCCTCTCCTCATCTCTAAAAGCTCCTTTTCTCCTCCCCTCCAAGAGGCCAGACTGAACATACTGTGGAATATTGATGGGTAGTTTAAAAAATGTACATGAAAAACATGACTGGTCTATCTAACTATGTAAACACCAAATGGGAATCAATTTAGCAAAACTAAATTTATCCATAATGTTATATATTCGATAATGTTATTAAGATTTATCTTCTTATGCAAAAGTAAGAAGTTACATTTTCTACTTTTCAACCAATTCTTCTAGTGTTATAAATGTGTACTAAAAACAATAATTGTAAAGTAACTTTCAGTTTCATTCCCATATATTATAAATTCTTGTTAATAAATGTAAGTTTAGTTATGACTTCAAACATGGTATATTTAACCATAACTTTTCCATAAATTATCTATGAAAGAAATAAAGGAAAATCCAATTATTCAAATGGAATTTTAGAATATATCACACATCATTTGGCTTAGAGAATATTATTGTAGTTAATACATACTAATACATTATTAGCAAAACATACTCAGCAAATTTTAAATCTGTTGTCTGGTGTGTGTATGCCATAAAGATGCACGGTCAGACCCTGGGATTCAGGCTGGATTATTTTCCCTGGCTGGACCTTGATTTAATTTGTATCTTGATCTTGGCCAATTGACTTCACCTACCTATTCCCAATTTCCTGATCCTTAAAGAGCATTCTGATGTTTTTGGTGATTAATGAGGCTATTCATTTTCTCAATGCTTCTTGAATAAAAGCAACAAAGCAATCATCCAATAATTATTTGACAGACTTTCAGTGTGCTTCCTGTGCCTTCCAATGCCTATGACCAAATGCTCTATCAAATGTTGTACAGCTCAAGTCCTGATATCACAGTGGGAAATGCAGTGTTCTAAAATAATGCAATTGTCACACTCTTCGTATGTATGCATATAAGTATGTACAATTCATTTCAGTAAGAAAACTGTGAATTAATATTTTCAAATAGTGGGGTCTGGATTTCATTTAATGCGTATTTATTTAATGTATCATGCTGGTGTCAGGGTAAGAAACCTATTATTAGCACATAATACATTTTCTTATCTTTAAAACTAAACTTTAAAATAATAATTCTGCAATAAACATCGAATATAGATACTAATTACAACCAAAGAATTTGTAAGATGCCATAGGAGATATGGTACTAATAGAATAAAGGAGGAAAATTGCTGGATATTTAGAAACTACTTCTTAATAATAGAATAAATGAGGAAATATTTTTATTTTAAAATAATTATTTTGTTTATACAAACATTATAATACATACAACTTAATGATATGAAGATCAGTAAATATGCTTTAAGGGAATATAGGCAAAAGTAACCATAAAGGAGAAAAATTGAATTTCATTAAAATTAAGAACTTTTGTTCATTAAAAGACATTATTAAGAGAATAAAAAGACAAACCACGGGGAGAAGATATTTGCAACATCACAAAGGATTTGTGTTCAGAATATATAAAGAACTCCCTCAAGTTAACATGAAAAAAATAGATAGTCATTTTTTTTCTTTAAGATTTTATTTTCTCCTTTTTCTCCCCAAAACCCCCCGGTACGTAGCTGTATATATTTTAGGTGTGGGTCCTTCTAGTTGTGGCATGTGGGACGCTGCCTGAGCGTGGTTTGATGAGCAGTGCCATGTCCGCGCCCAGGATTCGAACCAACGAAACACTAGGCCGCCTGCAGCGGAGCGCGCGAACTTAACCACTCGGCCACAGGGCCAGCCCCTAGATAATCATTTTTTTTGAAAAATGATCAAAAGAATGGAACACACACTTCACCAAAGAAGATATTCAAATGGCCAATAACCGTATGAAGAGATGCTCAGTGAAATGCAAATTAAAACCACAATGAGATACCACTACTCCTGCACCAAAATGGCTAAACATAGTAATTTTAATATCAGATAGTAACAGTTTGGAAGGATGTGGATCAAACTGAACTCTCATACTCTGCTCATGGTGCAGTCACTTCGGAAAAGGTTTTCGGCAATGTATACTAAAGCTAAAAATACATATTCCCTAGGATCCAACAATTCCACTCGATATATACTCAACTGAAATAAATACTTATTTGCACCAAAATACATGTACAATAATATTTTGAGAAGCATTTTTATTAATAGTTGGCTCAACTGGAAACAACTCAAAAAGAAAATTGGCGGGAAAAATCGTGCCATATCCATACAATGGAATACTGCTCAACAATGAAAAGGAAGCAAGTATTGATACATGCAACAACACAGAAGCATCTCAACCAAAAGCAAAAGCGCAAAACAAAAGAGAACATCATGCTCAGAAAAATAAACCAGACGTAAAAAACAAATACTATATGATTCCATCTATATGAGCAGGCAAAACAAATCTATGGGGATAGAAATTGAAGAATGGGACAAGAGGAGTGGTTATACCGGGAGGCACCGTGAGAGAGGTTTTTGGAGTGTTTGTAATACTCATTTTCTTAATGTAGGTGTTGGGTACAGGGTATACTTATTTTGCAAAAATCCATCAAGCTGCACACTAAAGAGGCATGCAATTTATACAGTGCAGGCTATAATTCATTTATAAAACTGAAAAATATATATAACAGGAAACTCGTAGTATAATATAAATAGTTCTGTTTAAGAAGGTGGGAGGCTTGGTGTTAAGCTCCAACTCTGCAACAATCCCCATTGTATCTCAAATTTCCCCTCCAGCAAAAGCATGGGTTGAACTAGATATTTTCCAAGGCACTGTCTCTTTCTAAATGTCAGCGATTCTACAAGTGGACCACCTTATTGTTTTGGCTTATATATGGGCAACAGTCCAGTGCAATATACATTTACTTCCATAATGTACAGCATGCAATCGAAAACTGTAGTTTTTATGAGAGAAGCTACTTGTCCACATAGTTGTTCCAACATATCCAATGTTCAGATCAGACAGTAGACTGACAAAACCGCTGAGACATGGCTCCTAATTTGGACAGTGGGCAGTCACGAAGCCTTCCGTACCATCTTGCTTCAGGTAAAGCAAAGTAAAAGCCAATATATGCTTTTAAGGTTTTATATTTTGCTATTTAATAATGAATGCAAAATGTATTTTCTATAAATACCAAAACTTTGCAGTGATAATTTTTCATCATTTTTACTGAATTTTTATATAAATGTATATAATAAATTTATATATAAACAATGCATATATTTATGTATTAACACACAAATTAAACAAATTATATATTAATATAGATGTTAACATACATGTATGAATAAATAACAGGATTTAACTCTTCATTGTTGGATTCATTTTAACTGAATTAGCAAGAGCAAGTTAGCCATTGCAAAAACATATGATTTCGTAGCACAAGATGCATGACAGTTGGTCTATTTAAGACGGTGGCAAGCTTCTCAGAAAGGTGTTCCATTGTGTAAGATGAGCAGTCAGTTCCTGGTCTCAATACTGAGCACAATGCATTCAGCTTTGGGCTCTGAAGTCTAAATTGAGGGATTTTTTTTCCTATGCTGGTATAACATGAATGTGAAATACCAAATATACATTACAAAAGCTCAGACAACTTCTTAAGGAGAAATAGAGACAATGGACAGAAAGAAAGCACGATAAAAAAAATTTTAAAAGCCATCCTCACAGGGAGGTCTTGCTAGCAGAATTTTGGGGGAGAATGATAGCAGTGAATACGTTTAATTAGACACATGTCAAAGCCGATTTTTTTAAGGGCTTATCCTCCGTTCTCACAGGCCATGGAGAATAGGTAAAGATTTAGTATAAATCATTCAACTGGGCTTTAGTTGGACATCTTATCTTCTTAAAATATTCCGACTAACATACCGAAAACTGGAAGGGGGCGAGTGGAGGTCGGTGGAGGTACTGTAGCCTTAGCTACATGAAGCACAAGGTCTGCCTCCTCTGAAGACATTGGAACATGGTATGGATAGCACAGTACTGTGCTTGAAGTCCAAAGAGCTGGTTTTTGAATTCCTGCTCCTCTAATTACTAGTTATATGACCTTTGACTTCATTCATCTGGCAAATATTTGCTGAACAGACACAGAGTGTCAGGTGCAGAGAGTATATAACTGAAAAGAGCCATAGTTCCTGACTTCTCAGTGGGAGAAACAAATAAGTTAGCAGTTGCTTTCATTTGAGCATGGTCATGGCTGTGGCAGAGTCTATTAGCATAGCGCACTTCCTCCAGTAGGATATCAGTGGGATACTAAAGCCACTCTTGGTGGGCCAGAAAAAGCCACCAGAGTATGGGACAAAAACATACAAACTGAGTCCTGAGAGAGGAGCAGAACTTCATTAAGGAAAGAAGGGAAAGGTTAGAGGAGACCCCTGTGTGAAAAATCCTTGAAGACAAAGAAAGCATAGCTCTTTCGGGAAAGACAAGTAGTTCAGCAGTTAATTAGCAAGCAAGGCATAAAATGATGAGCAGTATCATAGGAGAGACGAGCAGGGCCAGGCCAACCTACAGCAAGGATCCTCTGAAGCTTTATTCTGAGACCGATGAGAATCTTTAGGAAAGAAACAGCCCAATGAGAATTGCACTTCTTAAAACACCATTGGGACTTTATGGGACGAGATGAAAGGGATGGTGGTGGCAAGAATACAGGCTGAGAGATTAATTAGGAAGATGTGGCAGTGATTCAAAAGATATGATGGTGGCCTAACCTAAGATATTGGCTGTGGGGATGGAGAGAACACAGATTGCAGAGGCCTTAGGGAGGAAGAATTAACAGAACTTGATTAGACACAGGTCATGGTGAAGGCTAGGGTATCAAAAGCAGCTCTGGGTTTTTAGCTTGGGCATCACAGAGTGTGGATTCATTACAAACTATTTGAATCTGAATAACGTGAGTTCCGAGAGAGAGTTCCACATTTCACAACCTCCCACAGCAAAATCTGCTCTTTGCTGGGTGCTTTCAGGGAAGCGGATCAGTTGTGACAGATTCTAATTTTTTTTTCAATGAACCCAGTAAGAATGTTTAAGCAGAAGGACAGTAGGACATTGCAAATAAACACAGCTTATCTCTTTCGTTCTTCCTACTGAGGAAAAAGATTTATAAATTGGTTAGAACAAAAATTTTTTTAGAAGTCTGTCTTTGCTTCGATTAAAAGAGGATTTCATACTTGAAGTTGTCCCCCTCCAGCTGACTTTGTGGCTGTAGTGTGCGACACCAAATCAAACACCGACCAATAAAAGTTCTTTAATGAGAAATGTTCATTGAGCCCACAACATATGAGAAGAATCTTGGGAATTTACAAAGTCTCAGCCGCCATTCTCAATGAGCTCCATAAGATAAGGTAACGAGCACCGTTTTTCTGTAAGTGGACAAGCAGGTATTGAACACCCACTGGCAGGAAACGTGGCACCTCATTTAAGCCATTAGACAAACTTCCCACCAGCAGAGTTTATCAATTTACCACTATCAGAGTTTTAAATGCTTCTGTCTATTTTCACAAAACTCTCTTGGTCTTTTACAAGTTAAAGTCCTCTCTCTCCAGCAAGGCCATTAAGTACAGTATAGACAGGGATCCTGCCACATGCTTTCTTTGCTTGTGGACTTACTATACTAATACCTAGCACAAACTAGAGGTAATGGAAGCCCTACTGTCTGGGATTGAACTGATCAGGGGGTAGATCATGCTATCAGACATAAGCTTGCCTGTCAAATATCAGAAGAGCAGAAGGAAGAAGGTGTTAGAGTTATTAAGGTCTTCTGGATAGGATATGAGGTCTATGATTATATAAGTCTATTTGCATCTAGTAAGTTTAGCTTAGTAGCTGAAATTTGCATATTTCTATGGCTTTTAGATGATGAAAATCCAAAATATCTTGTTAAAATAAGAAAAAATGAGAGTGTGAAGCTTATGCCATTTGTGGATAGGTGGAGGTTTCACATTTGCCAGAAGAATTCATTTGCAATAATCTAGTTTAAATGAATTGATGGGAAAGTCTGGTTCCAGCACAATCTTGTGGTTCAATGGATCTGATCTAGCAGATGAAAACCATTGCTGGTCACCTCTGGAGCACAGAACACTTGCAAGAAACTTTATCTGCTAAGTGGAACAAGAAGCAGAATTATCTACCAGATAATTTACAATACATCAATTCATTGATCTTCCTACCATGAACTTTTGGCCTATGAACAAAGTATTACAGGCCAAATAGGATCTTTATTGTTCTTCTAATGTTTTACGTATATATATATATATATATATATATAAACATATATAGAGAGAGAGACAGAGAAAGATTAGGAAAGGAAAACAGCTTTTCCCATGAATAATAATTACACGATGTTAGCTTGCCATATTAATAACTCCTCAGGTATTCAGGTTCCAATTAACTAATTATTTATACAGTCTTTACACTTAAAAGCTTTGAAATCTTCTAATCAACATGGTAGAAAAAACAAACCCTGCCAACTTCTAGCATCTCATTCTACTTATGAGTGACATTAGGTTGACTGAGTGAGGGAAGGAAGAAAAGTCAAATATTTTGACTAAAAGTCTAAAAGTCAGACTCATATAATTTCAACATGAAACAGATAATGCAGACAATTATTTTTCAAGGGAATCCCTGCCTCAGTTATCTGGACATCTTTGGTAACAGAATTTCAAGGCTTTGAGTTATCTGGACAACTTTCATAATATTTCACTTTACTATGCTAAATGAAGACATAATTCAAGTAGAACAGCTTCCTATTTTTTGACTATTCTCTCTCACTTTCTTTCTACCCAGGGGAGGCTGAGATTGAGATAAAAGGAGGCATCTTACAATATCATATGAACACCAGCAGTTGCATACAGGCCTGGAGCTCCATTTCATTTTAGACTATATTAAAAAAAAAAGAATTATTGTTTTACCATTAAAAAATTCTTTTAAAATATGCCACAGGTTTTAGGCTTGGGGCAAATAACCAAGTGGAAACGCATTGAGTTCTCTATCCTCTAAGCTTTAAGATGCTGTAGTGAGGTGTTCATAAAATAAATTATGTGCATGTTACCTCAACTCGGGCAGGCTCTCACTTTACTATAGTCTGAGTGATAAAGTCTTCCATCTCTCATATTCACATTTCTTAAGAAATGAGTCACCACATACTCAGCTTCCACGTCCAGCACTTGAAACCAAATCCTTCTCATATGAAAGGGAGTGAGGTGTTCAGAGTGACTGGTTTTATGAATTGCACCTCTGTGATGAATTAGTCCCAGATGCTGAGATGGGTTAGCGCCCCTTTCTCCTCTGAAATACCTATGTAAGCAGGTGGATTTCAACCAGATGGCTTCAAGTGCTACACATTCTGCCATTGTTCTGGATATAGTTAAAAGTTGGATAAAGACCTTTTCACTGCCAAGGGCATAATCATCACGCTTCATCTGATAAAACATGTACTAACCATGGACTGTGTGTAAGAACCATGCTAAGGTACAAGATTTCAATTCATTGGAGTTGTTCTACATTCAGAAGATATTTATGAAACACTTACCTGTGAGGGTATTGAGCAAAGCAGGGAAATTTATGACCCAGGTAAATGCAACATCATCAAAAATTGGAAATAGTTCTTAAATGTTGAAGCTACTATAATTCTGATGATTGGAGTCCAAAGGCAAACTGCTATGAGCAGAAATAGCAATTGTCTTAGTTTGAGTTCCACCAGAAGCAGAGCCTAAGACTAGGATGGTTTATTTGGGAGGTGATCTCAGGAAGCATGGAGAGAGTGATGAAGTGATACGGGGGAGGTCAGGCTGTCAAGAAAGGGTGCGTTATCAAGCCAGCTCCCACAATGGGCCACTGGAGCCTAATGCTGCAGGGAAACTCTGAGAAGTGACATAAAATACATGCCTTAAAATTATGGTACCCAATAGGAGAAGAGCTGGGGTATTTATCCACTGGAGAATCATTAGTTGACGATGAGTTTTCAAGGGCACTTTCTACCCGTAGAGAAGATTTCCACTATTAAGGAAAAAAAGCCCTCAGGCACAGAATTGCAGATACTGGTAGCTGGAAGTTGGCTGGAGCACAATGAAATGTTAAGGTCTCAGGAATGGCAATGAGGCCTGGGCAACATCTTCTGCAGTGATGTGACTTTACTTTCTTGTATCTCCCCTTTTTATTCTCCTCCTCTCTTCTTCTCTTTCTTTTTCCATCTCTGTCCTTCTCAGGTAACCCGACTAGTGGTATCAGGGCAGAGAGATTGACCTATCTCTTTCTTAGTTGTTATTTTTCTCTTGAGAAAATTCTTTTGCACTTACTTGGCAATATCACTTTAAAATATATTTCCACAAACAATATGAATATGGAAATACAAAAACTTGTAAGAAGAGCAACAGTATGTCAGCCAAGCTGTTTTATATGATTGCAAACTATGTAGGCTATTTAATTTCTTCCCTGTGTGCACACATATCACGCTGGTATTTCTAAAACATATCTGAAGCTCAGAATGTCTTAATATTCAAGATTTGATAATATATTCAATTCTATTCAGTGGACATCTGACAAGTAACAAAAGTTTTTTCAGTCCATGCCTCCCTAGGTCAAGGGTTTCTCATAGGCAATCAATTGCCTTGCAGACTTAATGTGATTCTATAGGGCTGCCTTGTTTCGCCTTTTATATGAGCATTCCATCATTTTAGACCAGTGAGATGAAGAAATAGCAAACATTCTAGGCAACAGGTTGTCAGATGAGGTAGTGGGTACATCAAAGTTTTAGAAATGTCTAATGGCTTTGAGTTGTTGAATTATGATTTGAGTTGGTTTTTTGTAAATTTGCTTTAGTTTGTGCTTCACTGAGTATGTTGATGATTAAGGGAAGATGTCCCACACAGAAATAAAGACATAGAAAATTAATAACATATTTAGAAAAAGTATAGCCTTCTGCAATAAGTGAAAAAAAATCAACCATATAAAATCTAAGGCAAAGGCTTTGAGATACTTCTGGGGAATCTGAACGTGTTTATATTCCATCCAAGTTTATCAAACATCATTATTGTTCATCATTGTTAATATGTCACTTCTCCATTTTATTCATATTTCTCTGTCATAATAATCATAACCAAATTCCAAGGCTCTTTGTTTCAGCTTGTTGTAAACAATGCAACTTCAGGAGATAATTTATGGAACGGTGTGCAATCAAGGCACCGTTTGTTCTTCCAACACTGAAGAGACAAGAGCAAAGCAAACATCTTTACTTAGCCAATCCTACAATTCTGATCACCAAATGAGTTATCTAAGTTTCTACTTAGGGAGTCATTCAAACAGATATCTTTGAATACCTTGCTGAAATCACATCTAATGAAGACTAATCTTTGGAAAATGGGAAGCCATTCCAGAATTGATTGTTCCCACAAGGATGTAGCTTTTTCAGGTGACTCCCTGATTTAAAAAATGATCCAGTATGCCAGAAATTTATTTGGTTTCCCTTTTTTATTTCAACCCAGGAAAAAAAAATAATAAATACTCTATCCATCTCTGAAAGTTTTCTCCTGGATCTTCTTTATTGTCAAGGTGGTATTTTTCCACAGTGAAAGGCTTTGGAGCATGTCGATTTATTGTGCATGTCCATCCTCCATATTAATTCAAAGTAACTATTATGGAGGATCAATGGAGCATGAGTTATTCTTGCACTTTGTATGATGTCTCAATAATCTAGACAGCCCCAAATATCAGTTCAGATAATGGCCTATAGAATAATATGAGAAAAGCCTCAATTTACCTCAACAGGCATTTGATAGGAGCCTGCTTTGTACAAGGCAATGTGTTAGATGCGAAGGAGAATTCACAAGGTGGGCGATAACCCTGACTTTGTTCAGTTCACAGCCTCTTGAGGAGCTTAAACGTTGAGACAGAGTGAGCAGACTGATCCCAAAGCATGCCTTATTTTGCAGACCATTCAGACATTTGGGTTTATAATACAGTGCAAATCAGGCTTCTTAGAGAGTTACCATTTATGATTTGGTGGGCTCTGGCACACCCAACTCCTACCTACCTGTCCTCACATCTCTACATTATCCCACTTCTTGCTGCAACTTGATTGAACTTTTTCTAGTTCTCTGAGCATGACAGCCTCTTTCTGGCCACCAGACCCTTGTTCATCTGCCCAAAAGGTAAAGCCCTTTGCTGTTTGCCTGGCCAACTTCTGCTCACTTCTTGTGCCAGCAAAGGTGTTATATCCTTCAGGAAAATTTTCTTTAACCTCCTAATCTGAATTAGGTGCCACCTCTATTCCCTCTGCTAACACTCTGAAATCCTTCTGACTTGACGCTATTAAACTCTCTCACCTGCCATCCACCCACCCATCTATCTATCTAGCCAGCCAGCCAGCCAGTCAACCTTTAATTATTGAGGGCCTTTTACGTGCCTGAAGAAAAGATCATCAAATAAAGAAAATAAGGCTTCTGTTCTCCATTTTAGTGAGAAGAGATAGATAGTAGACAACTAAATAAACTTAAAGTAAAAGATAATTGCAGATAGTTGTTATCATTCTAAAAAATGAAACAGGGAAATTGAGATACAAGGTTACTGTCATGAGTTCAGGGGAGCTCCTTAAGATAGGGAGACCAGGGAAGGCAACTCAGAAGTGTCCACAGGAATGAGCTTTCCTCTATTTTCTATTATTTTTAAACTTTAAGAAAGAGTTATAGGTAAAGGGATAACAGAGGTAAAGACTTTGAGGCAGTCCCCAGCTGGAGAACGGAGCATGAAGGGAAGAGTAGTAGGGAGTGAAGTTGGAGAACGTGAGGTCATGCAGTCTTGCTGACTTTGGTAAGACTTTTTCTGAGTTCACTGGAAATCCACTCTGGGGTTTTAAGTGGTGGCAGTGTGAGCAGTTAAAAAAAAAAAGTTTTTTTTATAAAACACTGTCACTGTGGCTGCTACATAGAAAATGACTGCTAAATAGCAAAAGGGTGCATTAATCTAGAGAAGAGTAATAGTACTTACTGGCTTAATGATCTATCTCTCTCCACTCTATTATATTTTCTTGGAAGTAGAGGGCATATACTTCATGTGTCTTTATATCCCCATAGTTGAGGATAATGCCTTATTATTTTAATAGCTCCCAACTTATGGGAAACGGCTACTTCCAGATGGAGTTGGCAATAATATCATCTCAACATGCCTTATCGCTTCCTGTCCTCTCTTTAGTGCCAAGTCATTGGTTTTCAATGAATCTGTTCTCATCAACTAATTCCTCCACCAAAGCTAATGTTTTAGGGTAGGGATATTGAAATATGAGCGTCCTAATTGATAAAAAACACATTTCTATTATACACAATTGAAATGTGGCAAAGATGCTCCTATAAATTAGTATTATTTACTTTGGGGGTAGATCCTGTATTTCTCAATATGTATCATTTAAATTAGACATTTGGAGAGTCAGCTAAATAATAATTATACCTTTTCTTCCAAAATTTTAATAAAAAAGTTTAATGCAAAAAACTGGTATAAATAATAATAAAAGATGATATTTTATAAGTACATACTAATTAAGTTGAAATATGCTGAATTTTCATAGTTTCTAAGAAAGTAAATATCTTTTTAATAATTTTGTGCATGTGTATAGAATTTAAAAATATTTGTAAAACTATTTAATTTATGAAATAACATTTCTAAGTAGTTGGCCTCATTAATTAGATGTATTTATTGGCATCATTTTCCAACAGATTCATAGGTATGATGCTGTTGGGTGAATTAAAGGGATGAACACGTGATTTACAAGTAAGAAGCCCACTTTCTTTAGTTTCCAAAATAGTGAAGGAGAGAAAAATCCATCCATGCACTTAAGTTGCTTATCTCCAGAGCAGTCCAATAGAAATATTATGTTAGCGAAATATGCAATTTAAATTTTCTAATAGCGACATTTAAAAAGTAAAAACAAATGTAAAATTAATTTTATATTTTAACTCAATATATCAAAATATTATCATTTGAACCTATAATTAATGTAAAAAATTACAAAAGAGCTAATTTACATTCTTCACTGTGTATTAAGTCTTTGAAATCCACCGTGTGTTTTACAACACACCTCAATTTGGGCTCACGACATTCCCTGTGCTCAACAGACATATGTGGCTAGTGGTTACTGCGTTGGACAGTGAGCCTAATATCTTTATTTCACATACTTTACATTGAGAAGTATATGTGTGAGAGTGTGAAAGCAGAAAGTAGGTGACCCACAGTGAATGCAGAGGATGGTTCTCCCTTTAAACTCACAGGATGGTCCACATTATGATCCACAGCCTTATTCCTTTTTCAGTCATCAAAGTATTGATCTAATGAAGGCCCTGCTTTGGTCACAAAGATTCTCAAGCTAACTGCACCTTGTTTTTTTCCAGTGCTTTAACAACTAAATGGATACTTACTGGACTAATTCAATAATAATATGACTGAATTAAACCAAAAGTCAATTTGCAGATGCTAACTGTCTGAAATGATGCATTGTTTCATTTTACCTGATTTCTCTTTCAATGATGCCTGGGACCCTAGTCTTGTCTGGAGGGTGGCTATTGGTAGGAGTCAGTATAACCAGTTGTAGCCCCAAGTAGAAGACACAATATGAACAAACCCCATCCAGACGAACATAATTTTCCTTTTGCATCACAAATGCTCTGGAAATAGGTGCATACGTCTCTATGGATGGAATACTGGCATATTCTCTCCTTAAGAAAAGGCCAAGCAAATGTCATGATCTCCTCCAACTGGAGCTCAGTCATTTACTTGGGCTCATTTCTAGAGTGGAGCAGAACAGCTCAAATGTGTCACTCTAGGAAGTTATTATTCCTTTGGTCTTTTGGTGAATTTTCCTAGGTATCTGTTTCTATTGTTTTCAAAATACTTCATCTGCAATGGAAGAATCAAGCTAATGGAGTTTTTCCTTCACCTGGCTAGTTCAAATAATGATATATTGTCCTTGGCAGTTTTCAAATGGTTCAAAAATTCCATCATGCCCTACTGCATGGCCTTTCCTCCACACAAGATATTTTATCAATAAGCTGAAAAATAAATTCAAATAATAAAAGACACTGATAATTGTCTGGTAAAACATTTCATTTAGAGCTCAGAGAACTCTACTCTTTGAAAAGGAATCCAGCTGTGAAATGCTTCCTCTGTTGTCAGCATTTAAGACCACTGTGTTTTCTTCTTAGCAATCAATCAATCAATCAATCAACCAATCATCATAGACACATAATAAACAAACAAAAGTTCCAGGAAGCCATGATGGTCAGGGAAGCCATGTATTAAGAATGTTCTTTTAACTTCCACACTTGGAAGGTGTTAAGTGGCTTGAAAAGCTGTGCAAAGTGAGAGCTAGTGGAAGTGTAGCTCCCTTCTGCTGGCTTCTGCTATGTGGCAGGGAACATTTAAGCGTCTTCACAGAACAAGTGTAAATGAGGCAGCCACTGGCTGTGAAGTTGAGAGAAGGCCACCAATTGTTAAACAGGTCCTGGCTTAACATGTTAAAATGTAGCTCTGATCACTCATTAGAAAGTCTGTTGTTAAGAAAAGCCTATCCTTTTATTCACAAAGAGAAAAGACATGTTTGAGGATTTCAGTGCAGAGAAAAGAGAGAGAAGAAATTTTATGTGTATTGGAGGGCTGAAGAAAAATCCATAAACTCATAGGAAACACTGACTATATCTCCAGAGGTTTCACAAGGTCTGTTCTTTTGGAGAAATGAGTTCCATTCTGATGAACTATATAAGGTGACTTTAGGATAGTCTCAAGACCAATAAATGTTTCTGTGTATTCACAGTCTACAAATTAGGCATAGACCAAAACTGCCAAGGACACAGCCATACTCCTGGTTCTCCAGGAGGGTTATTTTTGCTTCCTCCATCCCCTTCCCATCTCCATTACCAACTTAGTCAACAACAATCCCCACTGATTCTCCTTCACATGTCTTAGATACATTCCTTGTCTGCGTTTTAACCTCCTCCCCACTAATCGAAACTCTTTTTTTTCTGGGCCCCCTAGATAATCACAATAATAGTGACAAAACTTGATTCTCTGGGCTCCAGACTCTGCCCCAGCCACCCACTTCCCTTGGGTGCAAAGCATATTATACACAGAAACTAAGATAATTTTCCTTAAACAACAGACCCATCCATGGTTCAAGAGCCTGCAACAATTCTACATCACTGCCTATTCTACATAATTATTGGGCTTCTCACTCCCCTTGGCTTCAGCTAACCTATACTGTGCCTTTGTGGGGATCGGTCTTAATCTATCTCAAATTGAGTTTCCCCCAAAACAGAACCGGAGGCACAGACTGAAGTTTAAATCATTTATTTGAAGTGATCCTTGGAAGCACGAGTAGGGAAGTTGGAAAGTGAGGTAGGGAAGGGAGCCCATAAGGATGGATTGTAGGGCAGGTAACCACTGTGGTTAACTAGGATTCAGCCTTGATGGGGAATCCTAGGAGACAGTGTAGAAAATGCCTCAGAGTTATCCCACTGGTGGTTGAGGGAGCTGGGGTATGAATGAATCAATGTCATTGATCCTTGGCTGAAAGCCACTCACAGGGTGTTCTGAATTTGTTAAATTAACATTTGTTAAGTAGAGCCCCGGGGTGTTTCATGGTGATCCAGTTCAACAAAAGATCACAGGGGAATTGAAATAGAGAAGTTTATTACTCATAAGTCCCAGGGGAAGTACCTGGCATATCTTGAGGAGCCATACAGGGAGGCCAAGGCAGAGTGTAAGCAGAGAGACAGCAGCAGGACCTGGAGCACATGCCTTCATTAGGGTTCATGGGTAGAGTGCTTTGGGGGGTCCTAGACTAAGGCCAGATTGGTCAATTCAAAAGCAAAAAGAGCAGGATTTTGGTAAGCTTTGTGGAGGTCTTCTCTAAGCGGTGCACAAAGGGAAGGGTCTGGGAGATGGGGGAGACTTGCTCACAGGGCTGCTGAAGAAGTCTTATCAGGAGCTTACAATTGTTTGTGACTCTGTGGACTGTTATCTAGAGTGTGCATTCGCAGAAGGGGATAGTGTCAGTTCATGGACCCTGTAGACCACTTGGCCACACAAAATAGATGGCGAGGCAGCAAGGTCACAGAGTACTTTAGCTAAACTCTTGACACAGGGGGTATTAAATCGCTACCTCTTCCTATTTGCCTCACACATGGGCTGAAAGGACTGCAATAGGTGAGAGAAGCCTTTGGGCAAATGCTTACAGGTATCTGGAGTTGGAAGCCACTGGATTGGTATTCACGGGATTTATGAGTACCAAGGAGATCCTAGTGAGCATTGACGTCTTTCTCCAGGTAGTTGGCAGCCTGAGACCCCGATGCATAGCTTGGTGAGCCCTATACACCTTATATTTTCACCTGTGTGCATTTGTGCAGTAAAGAACCTGAGCAACTATGTGCAATGGCGTTGAGCAAGCTCCTCAACCAGACTACCCCCATGAACTCTATTTTAGTTAAATTCTTTTCTCCAGCTAATCTGATATGTTTAATCTCCAACTCACAGTTTGATCATTCCCTTCTCATAAAGGAATGTTCTATCCATGTTCTTTCTACCATTTTCTCCCCGATATGGCTTCTCAAACTCTGATCAAAACTCACTTCCTCCAGAACTAATTCAACCTGTCCGTTGGATACCACTTCAACACAGGTACAATATTCATTTTTGTTGTTTAACTACATTTAATAATTTAATCTTGACACATTTTGTAAATAAAACTATAACTTGAAAAGAACATCAATTTTGAAGGCAAATAGATAGTCTTAGCTCCAACACCTTGCTAGGGTAAGTTGTCTAAGAGCAAGACCCTTAATCTTTGTAGCCTTGGTTTCTTTATGTGTAAAATGGAGACGCTAGTACTACATCATAGGGATATTGTGAGGATTAAGTGAGATACTGCCAATGGTAGTACATAACATATGGTAATTATTTGATAAATATTAATTATGAATATCAATGCTATTACTATGAGTATTAATAGTAGAACCACATTGCCATAAGCATGGTATGCATTCACTGAAGTTGATGATTGTGTGTTCTGCTTCTTTGGTGTCCTCTCTATACCTCACTTTTTAAAGACAGACTTTATATACAATAGGCAGTCAATAAACACTGTGTTTAAAAAGATGGATGGGCACTTTCTAAATTAGAAAAATTTGGAAAATTCTAAACACAGAAAATTGCTCAGATAATTCTTGAGAGCATGCCTTTATTTTTGATCCATGTATTGATTTTCTGAGTGTACTTGGGAAAAGAGACTTGGGCTACTTATTAGTAACCCATCTCTCTAAATAAAACTTTTTAAATATACCTTAGTGACTTTCACAATGCACATGCTTAAAAATAAGTTTTACTGCCATGCCAAAAGGCAGCCTTTTTAAAGCCCTTCACATTTTATTGAAAAATGTACTATCAAATGTTATTCAAATGAAAGTTTGTTATGGTTTATAGAACAAATCAATATTTGGGAGTAGGGCAGTCATTGATTTATAGTATTAAAATGAACCCTTTTGTTGGACTCTTTAAGTGTTAAGTAGCATACTATTATGGTGCTTTTAAAACAAAGTGAGGCAAGCATAAAGATTTTTCACACACATATGGGCAGAATTTGTATTTTTTCTCAATACAAATTGATCTATGATTTATATCTAGATCGTAGACATAATGATCTATTCCCCAACTCCAGCAAGACGTGTGGCGTTCCACTCTTGTATCATCAGGCTCTACGTACTTCTCACCAGAAACATACTTTCTCTCCTTTTCCATCCCTCCATCCATCCATCCACCCATTCATCCACTCATCCATCCCCTTTTTCTATCATCTTTCAATGTGAGAATTAAGAAATCCCTCCACTAGGGTGGCTTTTTCAGCTATTCAGCTGAGAAGAATCTCAGCCTCATTTTAAAGCCATCAAAGTGCATTTCTTTTGGCACACCATATGCACCTCTCTATTGATATTCATCTTTACATATAGGTCCAATCTCCCCAACGATCACAAGCTCTTTGAGGAGGGGAGTGGTGCCTTGGACTTTACAGCTCCAACATTATTCTTACACACAGTGAAATTCAAAGTTTTGCTTAATAATGATATTGAATGACGGATGATACCTGCTCTGGATTTCTTTCTTTGTTCATTTGTTTTGATTCCATCCCCACAGAAATTCTGCAGAAATGAAAAATCACTAAGACCAAGATGACTTGATGGATAATGGGGACATGGAAAAGCAGCATTGGCCAGGACAAACTTAGTGTGCATCTCCAGAAATGCTCCCATATGATGCTTTGATGGACCTACGTTCTGTGCTCTGATGCTAGGACAGAGGTTTTTAATGAGGACTTCCAGAGCCTTAAGAATCCTACAGTGGTGGGGACAGCCCCATAGCTGAGTGGTTAAGTTTGCGCACTCCACTTCAGTGGCCTGGGGTTTTGCCAGTTCAGATCCTTGGCGCAGACATGGCACCACTCATCAAGCCATATTGAGGTGGCATCCCACACAGCACAACCAGAAGGACCTACAACTAGAATATACAACTCTGTACTGGGGGGCTTTGGAGAGAAGAAGAAGAAGAAGAAGAAAAAAAAAAAGAACATTGGCAACAGATGTTAGCTCAGGTGTCAATCTTAAAAAAAAAAAAGAATCCTTCAGTGGGGATGAGACACTGTTATTAATCTGCCTATGGTGGAATGTATTTTCCATAGATGGCCACGATATTATCTCCCATTCTACATGCTGTTCTATAATGTGACCCTGTCACTCACTTGTCAAAGTGAAGTCTAATTCTCCCTTTGAATTTGAGCAGGCTTGCGACTCACTTTTCACCAGGAGAATGAGATGCAAGGAATGCTTATGGCTTTCAAGGCTAGATCATTGAAGACCATGAACTTCTCCCTGGTTTTCTTGGAAGTCACCCTCTCAGAACTCAACCATCACACTGTGAGAGTCCCAGTCACAAGAACAGGCAACACGTAGGTATTCTGGTCCATAGTCAGAACAGTGTGAGTCTTCTAGTCATCCCAGGCCAGGTGCCAGATATGTGAATGGAGCTTTAGACAATTTCAGTCCCCAGGCATTCATGTCAACGGCAGCCATTCAAGTCTTCCCATCTGAAGCCCCAGACACTGTGGAGTAGGAAGGGGTCATCCCCACTGTGCTCTTACATAATCCACTGAATCTGTGAATGTAATAAAATGGACTGATTCGTTATGCAGCCACAATAACTGGTTAACTACCCAATTCATTCCCGTCATCCTCTGTGTCAGGAGTTGGCACACTACAACTTATGGGCCATACCCAATCCAAAGCTGTTTTCATAAATAAAGTTTTATTGAAACACAGCTGTGCTCATTCGCACACATATTGTCAGTGGCTCCTTTTGCACTACATTTTGTGACAGACTGTACAACTTACAAACCATAAAATATTTGCTACCTGACCCTTTTCAGAACGTTTGTAACTTTATAAAGAGTTCCTCAAAGTGTGATCCCCAGGCCAGCAGCATCAGCATCACTAACTTGTTAGAAATGCAAATTCTTGACCCCTACTCCAGACCTTCTGAATCCGAAATTCTCAGGGTGTGGCCCAGAAAGTTTTGTTTTAGTAAACCCTTCAGGTGATTTTTATGCACACTGAAGAGAACCACTTCTCTATGTTAACAAAACTTTGATTTTTTTAAGCTACAATATCCCTGCCCTTCATTGATAGATTATGATTAGTCTACCCAGGACAATCTTATTACCTGCTTTTCCAGATTCCCTTATGATACGTGTGTTTATATGACAGGTCAGTTGTGGCCAAGGAGGTGGAAGGAGAACTCTGCTGGAAATTCTTCTTGGAAAGCTTTTGCTTTACTGATAAGAATGACAGATCATTTGGTAATGACCTTCACTTCTTCTTTTGACCTGTGACACTGGTAGGAGGCCTGAATATCACAGCTGCTTTGTAACCACGGGGTAAGTAGCCTTAGTTTGGAAAACTAAAAGGTAAGGCTGCTGGAAGAAAATGACAAAGGAGCTGGATCCTTAAGGACATTGTTGAGCACAAGAAACAAGAAGAGCAACTTCCTACCTTGATACATGAGAAAATATACCACTAATTATTTAGGCCACTGTTTTGTTGTTAGTGCAGTGGGGTCGATTCCGACTCTTGGTGACCCTGTGTACAGTAGAGCTGAACCCTGTCCAGTCTTCTTACACCATCTCTCACCTTCCAGCATTATATCAGATAATGCTCCACTGCTATTCGTAGAGTTTTTATTGCCAATTTTTTTTTTTCCAGAAAAAAAAGGAAGTTGGCCAGGTCCTTTTTCCTGGTCTGTCTAGTCTGGAAGATCTGCTAAAACATGTCCACTATCAGTGACCCTGTTGATATTTGAAATACTGGTGGCATAGCTTTCAGCATCATAGCAACATGCAGCCACTAGACCACCGGGGCTGGCTAGGTCACAATTAGCTGTTGCCAAACACATTCGTAACTCATATAATAGGCATACAAATCTATGTTATTTTCAATATTCTCAAAAAAAATAAATCTCAAAATGCAAATTTGGCCTTGAAGGGGCACTATAAGCTATATGAATGGTTAAGTGTGTTTGCTTTTGGCTAGAATTATATCAATTCACTCTGTTAACAGTAATCCTTTCATGTTGTTTAGAAATTAAATTTGACTGCATCCAATACCACAGGAATTTTGGGGAGGTGATACCTGGCACTCTGCTTACATGACTTTATATATATATATTTTTGTCGTACTCCCCACTTCTCCCCATTTCAGATGGGGACACTAAAGTATAAATTAAAAAGATGACTTTTTCAGTTGGTATGCCATTCATATCAGTCCAGAGAATCTGATTTCAGAGCCCACTCTCCCAACCACTGCTAGTGTTAAGTGACTTTTTTATAACTGCACATTCAACAAACATGTATTATTACATTATATACAAAGTTTTTGAAAGACACAGTTTTGCAGCAAATGTGTAAGATCAAGAGGAAAAGATGCTTGAAATGGTTTTTGTGGTGAAGAAGTTCAGAATTTGTGAAATTGGACAGCTCAATGAATACTGACATGAGCCTCAAAATATGTCCATCTCCCTTGCATTTTGGTAAGAATGACAGTTGCAGACATCAAAGAAGAAAGATTCCCTGAGTGTTAACATGGGCTTCGTACGGTCAACACCACTGTGGAAAACTGCTCAGATAAGGCAGTGTGAGTGTATACCATTTTCTTGATATTCCTTATTACAATCTCCTTCCATGAATACCTACATCCATTCCTGCTTTCCCAAATTCTCCCCTTTCAGTCTCTGGAGGTGTTGGAATGCAATAAGGAATCTTTTAACACACACTCCCTACTGAGGTGGTGCCCTTCAGGGGCTCAAACACCCCTTTTGTATCTGCAGGTTGAGAAATGTCTCTCCCTAGGTCTCCCAGCCTCTTATGACCACAGAGCATAAGAATAGAAATGCTAATGCGGCATTATGAGTGAGAGGTAAGCACTGTCCAGCCTTTTGTGGACAGGAGGCCTTTTGGGGTGATTGAAATGTGTGCATACAGTAGAGCAAATGCCATGGGCAGATGTTCCCACAGTCAGCACTCAGAGATAGCCCAGACGCTGGGGGGCCTTTTCTCTACGTCCAGTTTTGAAAGACAACTTGACATTCTTATAATGTCATGCAAATGTACTTCCCTATACAATGCCAGTGATTACTCAGACTCCCAAGACAAGCCATACATATCTTAATAAATTGAGACTGCAGATTAAGCAATTTAGAGAAGAATCGTCTTTCACTGACAGAGAAGCCCTGGTTAGTGTCCTTCAAATTGCAAGAGAAAGTGTTTAAATTATCCTCAGCATTCACCCAAGACAAATGTGGGCAACAGTGGCATTCTTGTTGTTCCCAACTACACCATGCCCCGCCCTCTCACTCCTCTCCCATCAAAGTGTGACTCATTCTGAAATGCCCAAATCAAATGTCATCTTCTCTATGAAGCCTTTCTTGATTCTCCCACCCCACCGAAAGCACAACTCATTATGCCCTCTTTGCTGATCCTGGATTCCTTTATTCAGATCTCTATAGTAACATAACTATAACTTGACTTACGAGTTATAGTAAGCTGTGGCTGTGACTCTTTCTCTCCAGCCCTACCCCAAATCACAAGCTCTAAAAGAGGACAGATGATGTTTTATAACTCATCATGATGACCCTCTTCCAACAATGGCCTAGATTAGTGCCATGTTTGGGTGGGCAGGTTGTAATTGTACAACTCCTGGGGGTGCTATTCACATCAAAATCTATAGGAATGGAAACTTGTAGAATTGTGCAGCATGCAAATCTTTTCTTCGTACCTACCTAGCATATAGGCGATATTCATTAAATGCATGCTAAATTAAATAACGGCAACCTAGTTGGGGCAGGGGTAGGAAAGAGGAAGATAATTTATTTAACATTCATATGAACTAGCTACCGGGTTTGCCTCCTTTCAATGGCATATCAGTCTACCTGATCATAACTAATCAGGTGTTAGTGGCATATGGTTTGAGAGAAATAGTGTTCTCTGCTATAGATGTCAGTTAAAAAAAAGGAATTTTAAAGCTTCAGTTGATGCAAACTGCCTGCTTAACTTGCAGCCATAAGGAGATAGAGGCAGACAGGCTTTACATCCTCTACTTGCAATCAATTTGCTCCTGACCGTGATTCCAAGTATTAACCTTGTTCCATCAAAACCCCTGGAGTGTGGGGCTGGGAAGACAAGAGCATGCACAGCAGAAGCTGAGATCAGCCAGAATAGCTAATGAACCACCAGATTTAATCTTTAGAGGAAAGGAAAAAAATGGCCTTGGTATGGAAAACAAAACACAAGAATCCATTCCCTTGTTAACTCAACCACAGCTTGCTTTGCTGCCGATACGGTCTAGCGCAATGCCTGTTTGCTCAGGTTTTCTGTCCCAACAGAAGGTATGGGGGTTGGCAAGACAAGGCTTCAAAATTTTAGCTCTTTTCTATTTGTTCTCATAATGTTATACAATGCTCCTAAGGGAGACTATACAAGGGATACTGAATAAGTAAAAAAAAATCTGAACAAAACAAAAATAATACCAAGAGAAGGTTATAGAAATATGGCCTGTTAAAAGAAAAAGGGGCATGGGATAGATGGGGACAATCTATTCTTTTTGTTGTTGTTATAATTTTAAAGGTTTATAAAATTCTGAACAAGAGGTAATGTAATCATAAAGATGTATTACAAGTAAGAAATACAAGTAAGATGGCAAATGCCGGCACCAGGAGTCTTCCTCAGAAGTTTGTCATCTGGTCTGGCGTCTTAGAGGGTGTCCTATTATAGTGATTGAATGCTGTATATTTGTCATTCCTACTTTATGGAACATAACAACAGTTCTTTTGTTCTTTTACTATCTTATATATAAATTTGGCATTAAATTTGGTGCTATGAAAGAATGTCAATCCCCATGTTCTTAAAATATTTTGGTCTGTTGGTATATTTTCTAAGCCAGTTTAACTTCTGAGTTCAAATTAGGGCACAAGGATGTATCTAGGAGGATTAAAAAGTGGAAATGATTTAATATTCCACTAAGTCCATTTCTAAGGAAGTGAATAACCAAACAAAATATTTGTTTTACTAAAAGCAGTGTACTTGATTTTATTTGGTAGATTTAAAAAAAAATTATTGTTTTTTCAATATGATAAAGTATAAAAAAGAAAATTAAAATGCCCTAGAATCTCGCTACTTGGATTGCCACTTTTGATCATCCAAGGAAAAAAAAAAGGAATGCATATACAATTAGAAAAAAAATCAAATGAACAGAGAGATATCAAGTTGAGAAGCTAGTTCTTTTATATCAGTGGTCCCCATAGTGTGGTTCCCGGACCAGTAGCATCAGTATCACTTAGGAAATTGTCAGAAATGCACATTCTCAGGGCCCACCCCAGATCCACTGAATCAGAAACTCTGGGGGTGGGGCTCAGCAATTTGGGCTTTAACAAACCCTCCAGGTGATTCTGACGCACACTGAAATTTGGAACTACTATTCTAGACAAAGGCAGAGTGAAATTTCTTATATCTTTCCAGTTATATTTAATCACACACTCACAGGCACGCACATAAACAGTTTTTCTTTACAATAATACATTATACACAGTGTGTGATCATGGTTTCAATTTTTTGAACTACATCATTTATCCTGTAGGTCTTTCCGTGTCTGCACTTAGAGACACGCTTCATGTTTCAGGAGATTATATGGCGTTTCATTGAATATACCATGTGCCTTAATGGTTCAACCAGGTCCCTTACATGATCATTTCTGGTATTTATGGTTTGTTAGTTTTACCGTGAATATTCTTGCCGGTGAAAGAATTGCATCTTGAAATGCAGGTGGAGTATGTTCTTGAATAAATCCCTAGCAGAGGCTATTCAAGATCATAAATTCCTAGCAGAGGAGATTCAAAGTCACAAGGAAATGGATATTTTAACTTTTGATGCATATGATCTAATTGTCTGAAAAAGAGCTAACGCCAATTTACACTCCAAGCAACAATTTACTAACAGTGCCTATTTTTCTGGATCTTCACTGACACTGGATGTTGTCAAACTTATTTTAACCGTTATTAATCTGATTGATTAAATACGGCATCTCATTATTGTTTGATTTGCATTTCTTTAATTATGAGGATGAAGATTGTAATTTTATATTTTTATTGGCCATTTATATTTCTTTTTCAGTGACTTGCCCATTGTCTCTTAGGTTAAGCATATTTTGTCCTTACTGATTTGTATGAAGCTTTGTAAATAAAGAAAACTAGTCTTGGCCTATCACTTGTCTCGACTGTATTTTTTTTAGTTCAAATTTTTTTTAGCAGGTCATAACTTTGTAGAGTTGTTAATGATTTCTTGTTCACACTCTGCGTATTGTGTCCTTCCTGGAAAGAGCTTCCACCAATTCCAAAATTCTAAATAAATTTACCCATGATTTTCTTCAAAGCATCATAATTTTGTTTTTACTTTCCATAATTTACTTTGGTAAAAGAAATGAGACTGGAACCCAGTTTTTGTTTTTTCATATGGCTAGTCTCTGTTCCCAACACAACTTAGTAAATTAGCTCTCTTTTCCCAGTGATTTGAATATCTTCATTACCTCTGATCTGGAGAATTTGGGGACATTCTCCTATAACCGATTGGTTCCTTATTTTTAAGCTATTTTAGTTAGTAGCTTTCTTAGTGGTTTTTATCCTAGATAAGTCCACTTCTATCTCTATTCTTCTTTTTGAAAATGTTATGTCATTTTTCATTTATTTATTTTTCATGGTGAATTTTGTCATTTTTGTCAAGTACAAAAATAAATTTAGATGGAACATTAACACACTGAATTTATAGTTTAATAAATGGAGCTTTGTTAATCCACCATATTATAGCTTTTTATAAAAAAATACAATCATCTCTGATTTTACTGAAGTCTTTTTATGTGACATTAGAGCTTCAGGCTTTCTTTATGTAGGTCCTTCACGTTTCTGGTTAACTTTAATACTAGGCATTTTACTTTTTGGTTGCTATTGTAAATGGTTTCTTCCTCTCATTGTATTTTCTAACTGCTTACTGGTTGTATACAAAGCTACTAATTTTTATACCATTCTCCATGTACCTGCAAAATATATGACACCTCTGATACATGCAACAACTTCTTAAAGATTACACATGCAAAAAGAAAATGCTTACACATCTAAATGAGTATTAACTACTAAAAAGAGACAAGGACAGGTCTTGTTTGGTACATATTTTGAACATGTTATTTTTTTGGAGTTGCCCACAAGGGACAATGTCCCACTTACTTCAGAGTGGCACATAATTTTTTGACACAGATTGACATGGCCTTGCTTGGTCAACCAGTACATCAGTTAAACTTTATTTAGGCAAACACAACCACTTTTTTATATTATCATATGAAAATACACAGAGGAAGATCTGTTACAATTTAGAATATTCAAAAAATAGAAATATTCATTCTACAGAAATTTCTAAATGTGACATTCTAGATATACGTTGGCTAATAGACCATTGAGGTTCCAGTGAAGAATTTAGAATAACAACAGCTGAATACATCTGTTGAAATCAAAATAATGGTGACAAGAAAGATCTTTTTAAAACTTAGAGATAAAAAGAGTAGTATAATTGATTAGCAAGTATAAGAACTTAAAAAAAAAAGCAAAATAAAGCATAATGAAAATGACAACAGGAGAAAACAAATACAAAACAGTAAAAATAATAATGGGGCAATGACAGATATAGAGGAAATAAAATAAATGATAAAATAATACTTATAAAACATGCAAATATATAAAAATATATATTTTCTAGGTATAATTAAAGTGACCAAAGAGAAAAGATGAAAAACCAAAGCTGATGATTTTATTCTTAGTGACTTTTACATATAGTCATGCATCGCTTAACATATGTCCTTAAAAATGCATCCTTAGGTAATTTCATTGCTGTGCAAATAGCATAGAGTACGCTTACACAAACCCAGATGGTATGGCCTACTACACACCTAGGGGCTATGTGGCACTGTCTTATGGGACCACTGTTGTATATGCCGTCTATCTTTCACTGAAACATCATTATGTGGCACACGACCATAACTAATTGTTTTTTAAGTTTTTCAGTTGATTCTATTGGATTTACTAGGAATACAATTGTATAAGCAGCAACTAATAATAACTTTTGTTTCATCCTTACCAATATTTACATCTTTAATTTTCATTTCTCATGCCGAATTGCATGTGCTATTTCTAGAACAATGTGAATATATAATGGGGAGAGTAGGCATTAGTACCTTATTCTTGATATGAAAATGAAACTTTTACTCTTCTACCATTAAACTTGATGCTGGATATTTGAGAAATATATATTTTTGGTAAATGGCAAAATATTCTTTTAATGTACATTATTCTGTTTGTTGACATTTAATGTCTTTGCCCCAACATTAGTAAGACTGTACTAAGTAAGATTGTAATAAGTAAGAATATTGTATTTTGTCATCTCTATCAGATTTCTAATAAATGTTATGTCTTTTTTCAAAGAATTTGGAAGCTTAAATCTATGTTTGGAAAGTTTAAATAATTTGTAAATTGCTTTGTTTTTTCAAAGTTTAGAAGAATTCCTCTAAAAACCATTTGAGTCTGGAAATGTCTTTTTGCAATAACTTTTTAATAATTTTCTAAACAAATTAGATAGTTATTCATCAACTTGAGTTCTCTGGAGTCACTTTTGTTAATTTTCAGGTTCCCAGAAATTTGGGAATTTTTAGATGCATTTTATAGAGTTTTCCAACATAACTTATTTCCATCATGCCATTTTTAATTTTGTGTATTTGTGTTTTCTTCCTTCTTTACGTTGTGTTTCCAAGAAAGCACTTAGAATTATTAATCAACTTGAAAATATTTTTCCATTTTCTAATCCATTATTTAGATTTCTGACTTTGCCATCTCCTATCTTTCATTCTGCAGATTTTTTCCAATTATTCTATTTCTAACTTTTTTCTTAGATGCTAAATAGCCTTTCATAGCCCGGGATATTTCTGAAACTTCATTTCGGGAATAAACTCTCTTTAGACTCTCTATTACACTGTTTTGAATTATCTAAATGGTGACAAATTTTTCTCCTTTGTGTTCATGCTGTAGTTTAAGTGGCTGAATATTATTTCAAACAAAGCTTGCCTGATATGCTGGTTGACCAGCTTGGTCATATGGTTTTATGTCAAAAATCATGTGCTTCTGTGATTAAATGAGGCATTGTTTCTTGTGGGTCTCACACACTGACTCTGAAGGCAATCCAAAAGATAGTTCCAAACATGTTTTCACCAAAAGCTATTCTTTAGAGGCTAACACTCCTTTGGATGTGTAAGCACTTGTTTTTGTCACTTAAGGGCTCAATAGCATGTAGTCAGATGCATGTTCATGGTGGCTAAAATCAGAAAGGCAGATAAACCACGAATGAAAAGCTAAGACTCAGCAAGGCTGGGAACTCTGTGGTCGTCCTAGGCTGATCTTTTTCATTGTCTAAAATGCAAAGTTGTCCATTTCAAGAGGAGAAGTAGCTGCATTTATTTATAGCTATTAGACAACTATGCAAAGCAAAAATCTGTTTTTCTAAATGAAGAATGAAGCATAAGCCAGTATAAATACTTCAAAACAGAGTGTGCTTTTGATAAAGGGTAATGAAGAGAAGAACTACAAAAAAAGATACTATAAACATGAAGTTTTTATGTATCCCTTAGCCGATGCTAGGGTTCTGAACACTCATAATACCCTTACATATTATAGTTCTGTCATTTGATGTAAACAGTTAATGTCATTTATGAAGAAAGCAGTCCCAGTTCCTGGATAATTACTGCATATCTATTAAAATGAATCATGTCTCCCTTTAAAATGTGCATTTATTCCATTCTCATTCGTTAATGCATATCTTTCCCTTCATTATATCTGCTAAAATGTCAACCTTGCTATGTTGGGGAAATCAATAATTAAAAGCTTTACAGTAATTACTTCCCAGTAACACATTTTTCCACCTTAACAACACAAACCAAATCCACTAACATCAAAATTACACAAATATACTGGTGAGAAGGTCACCGTGTGAAAGTGTAATTCGATTTACAAACATTTGAATCACACTTTACACACCAGCTCTGCACAGGAGGAGGAAACACTGAGTGAGCTTCCCGAGCACCTTTGATGAACTTCAGCTCCAGGCTCATGAAGAGCAATACTTTACATTCTTGTGGTTCTGAGAATTTAGAGTCAGCCTTAAAACTTACAAAAAACAGAAAACCCTATGAATCTCAGCAACGACAACAAGATATGGTATTTCTCATAAATTTTCCATGTGTTTTCTAAGTTTTTTAGTAAACTGGTCAATTTGTGTCTAAGCTACCAGAAACTAAACAGAATTGGTCACTCCAGTGATTTTGCGACCTTAATGGCTGATACAGACGACTATCTAAAGTAACTGGTCATGCACAAATGAGCCGCCCATAGAAATGAAACCATCAGAGAATTATCCTCAAAGTTATTTCTGTGTCTTTATTCACACAAAACAGATGCGATCACATTTTTTAAAGAAAATATGACTACAGTTTTTGAAAAAATATACTTGAAAAATCAATTCAAAAAAGTAAAATATAGGGGCCGGCCCACATGCCACAACTAGAAGGACCCACAACAAAGAATATACAACTATGTACTGGGGGGGCTTTGCGGAGAAAAAGGAAAAAATAAAATCTTTAAAAAAAAAGTAAAATATAAAAGAAGTCACTACAAATTCCCAAACTCAGAAATAACTTTTGTCATCCATTGGTAAACAGCATTTCACATAGCTTTCTAGGCTTATCCACAAGGCAGATTTAACTTGGACTCAAGTGATTAAGAAATTAAACTGAAGGGCTCTCTGAATTTCATGTGATGTTTCTATAGCACAAAATATTTCTTAAAAAACCTCTTTAAATTGAGTAAAAAATACTAGGAAAAAAGATTATTAAAATCTTTTAAAAAGTTGGAGTTAATATGTGCTTTATAAAACTACATATTCCAATGGTAAAACATATTTCTTTGTTCCTAATATGAGGGATACAGATTATTGGCACCCTTAAACTTTGTTTTCCATCTCCATCATTTAATTTGTCGATATTTAAAATGTTTATATTTACTTTGAAACTATAATCTTATTATTGTATCTTCTTTCTATATTTAAATATATTTATTGAGCAACACTGTCTTTTTATCTTTCTTAGTTCTTTATTCCTAAGATTTAAGTTCTATTAGTTGACTGAATTTCATTTTTTTATGTCCCCTTGCTCCTCTCACTAAGAATGTCACAAGAGTACCCTAACTTCCTAGTTCTTACATACTTGAGATGATCTGGTCTTAGCCTTTACAGTCAAAGGACATGGAAGGTGTTATATTTTTCCATCATAATTTCTTTTCCTTCAAACTTGTAGACCTTGACCAACTTTCTTCTGGCATTAAACACTACATCAAGCATCTCATCTAACTTACTTTTTCTGCTTATGTAGTAGTGTGGTCTTTTTCCTTTATACTTGTAGTTCAGTAATTTCAATACTATAATGCCTTGCTATTGACAATTTTTATCAATTTTTCCTAACACACACTGTGTACCTTTTTTTCTTTACAAATTAAGATCTTCTTTTCAACTAATATTTTTTCATTCTACCTTTAAATACATTTTTTTCTTCCACTTGTTCTCAGCATCATCAATTATACACATATTAGATAACTTCTGACTGTCTTTTGTATCTATCATCTAATCTAGAATTATTTGCTTTTACTGTTTTTCCATATTTTGAAACATAGGAAACTTATCTGCCAGTTCTTTATCAAATTTTAGTCTAAATTATTCTCTTTTTGTTATTTTTAATGTGGCTTATCTCTGTATTGCTTTTATGTTTTGAAATATTAACATTTTTTATTTGAGCACTTACAGCTATGTTTTTGCAAAAACATGTTAGCTGGAACTCTGAGAATATGAAGAACTTTTCATTAAATACTCCTTTGCTTCTTTGGGTAATTAGTCCTGTGACATATGATTTCTATATGCTTTTACTCATGTTCCTTTTCTTCTTTTTTCCTTGTTTTGTCTTTTGGATAGGTCTCATAGTATTATTCATTCTTGAGTTAAAGTGGCCATCTTGTGCAGAATAGTATCAAGAATGAAGGGATAGCCTGGTGGGAAGCGTATGATGGAGCATCTGCAGCTGCTGCTGAGGTGTGTTAGACACCTGAGGCCCGTGTCAGTGAGGCTCACAGCTAAAACTCTTTGGGTTAGGGATCTCTGTGCGTTGATCTGACACTCACTGCCTCCTTTCTCTCCTTCACATGCTTTTACCTTAGGGAACACCTCTCAGCTTAAAGATCTAATTACAGAACACAGAAATTATTCATCCACCTAGTGGCCCCCAAACTCATCTTCTTAGTCTGTTCAATTTGCCCCAGTATGGTTTTTCTCCCCTACCAATATCAGGTCGTATTAGTGACCTGAGATTTTATAACTTTACGTAAAGAATCTTCAGATTTGTCTTTCAGGATGGTACTTGGTGCCAAGAGGACCAAGATGGCAAAAGTCAGTTCTGAGCCCATGTGTCCACCTGGACTGCATGATACAAGGCAGATGTGAGATCTTCAGAGTTAGTGCTGTGTTTTTGTGTTTGGAACTTTTGTCTTAACTACTTTTAGAGGCCTTTTGGGAGTGAGAGAAAGGATAGTGTTGGACCACAGGGAGGCCACCCCAAAATATCCCACAATGGCATAGTGATTTTTTTTTTGAGGAAAATTAGCCCTGAGCTAACATCAGCAGCCAATCCTCCTCTTTTGCTGAGGAAGATTGGCCCTGAGCTACCATCTGTGCCCATCTTCCTCTAGTTTGTATGTGGGATGCCTGCCACAGCGTGGCCTGATAAACAGTGTGTAGGTCTGTGCCCAGGATCTGACCCAGAGAATCTCGGGCCGCTGAGGTGGAGCACGCCAACTTTACCTGCTGCACCGCAGGTTGGCCCTGTGGCTATTTTGAATTAAAGTTACTTGAGAAGGAGCCAATGCAAAAAAGCCATTTTGACCTTCTTCTCTTTGTTCCCCTGAAAGAAGGAAATAAATCTCCCTCTGTGACGTGCAAATCTCCCTGCATCTTTATCACTAGAGCTAGGAAACTCAGGGCTGAAAGGCCTGTTTAAACAAACCTTGTTACTTCTTTACTAATTTACTACCCCAAACCCAAACTCTGCTTAAATTCCTTACTAATTAAGCACCCAGACCTAAGTTTCTTTGCTCTGTCAATTCCTCACACATTTATTGTTTCCTTTTGTAAAAAGCTATATAAACTGCCTGTTTTGCTCACTCTCTGAGCATCATTTTTATGATCTCCTGTGCACTTGTATTAAATTGTTTTTTCTCCTATTAATCTGGTCTTGTGTCAATTTTATTACAGGCAAACCTCATTTTATTGTGCTTTGTTTTATTGCGCTTTATAGATATTGCTTTTTTCACAAATTGAAGTCTTGTGGCAACCCTGCATCAACCAAGTCTATCTGTGCCATTTTTCCAACAGTATTTGCTCACTTTGTGTCTCTGTGTCACATTTTGGTAATTCTTGCAATATCTCAAGCTTTTCCATTATTGTTGTATTTGTTATGGTGATCTGTGATCAATAATCTTTGATGTTACTATTGTAATTGCCTTGGGGTGCCATGAATAGCACCCATATAAAACGGTGAAGTTAATTGATAAATGTGAGTGTTCTGACTGCTCCGCTGACCAGCTATTCCCCAGTCTCTCTCCTCTTCTTGGACCTCACCACTGCCTGAGACACAACAATATTGAAATCAGGCCAATTAATAAGCCTACAAAGGCCTCTAAGTGCTCAAGTGAAAAGAAGAGTCAGGTCTCTCACTTTAAATCAAAACCTAGAAATGATTCAGCTTAATGAGGAAGGCATGTTTTCATGTAATAGTGAGGCAAGTTATAACAGGTCCCTAGTGTAGCTTGTGCTTAGCTATCTGCCACAGATTTAACATTTGAGACTACCGCATGGAGCATCAACTAAGAAGTAACTTTCCTTCTAGGGCACATGGCACAAAGTATTGAGAAGGGGAAGAAGTATAAGATACTTAATATCTTTAATGTTTGAAGGGTCGGGAATTAAGATTTAGGTGGCTAGTTTGTGTCCCTTTCTTCGTGATGGATTCACATGAGGAAGAAGTGAAAAGAAAAAGTATGAGTCCCATTCAAGTAGATTTTCTCCAGCCTGGCTTCTACTGATAATAGCAGTGTGACTTTACTCTCACTGGGGTAAAAGCCATCAGTCTGGAGGAATACAATCTGAAGATGAAGGTCTGGCATGGGAGAGATGGGAAACTGGCCACACACTGGCTGCCAAGGCTCCAGGCATGACATCACATGGGTGACTATATATCCCAGTTTTCCTGAGACAGTTCTGGTTTACTGTCTTATTGATTATTATTATATATTATTGTATTATCAATGCCCCTTTATCCTATAAAGTATCCTGGGTTAGATAATAAGTTGTATCCTCCCCTAAGGCATCAATGAATAGAAAGATGGTGGAATTTTTTCTCCCATCATTTTAACAAACACAGATTATTAAATTGGGAGGTGACTTTTGATTAACTGGATAAGTACCCCTCCAAAGTGGTAGGTAAAAACTCCAGCATGAAAATGGTGAGAACCACAGAGTGTATCTACAAATAAGGTCAGGCGAATATAAAAGCCTGATATATTGTTTGCAAAACAAACAATACAAAAACCATGCAGAGAAAATATTTCTCAGATAGGACTGTAACTGTCTTTCCACCTTGCCGACTATAAACCTTCAGCACACAATCCTCAAAATTAAGAATTAAAGGTGCCCGGATAAATGGAGGAAACTCAAGTTTCCCTGGTATCAAGGAGAATCTAGTCAAACTCCCTTTGGGCTAATAGAAGACATGTATAGACCTGTCATGCTCAAGAGTCTGTTAAGAAATATAAGCAATCCACACACAGGCATGTGCATGCATGCACCAGTATGTTTGTAAACATTCAGAAAATAGAAAGGAAACAAAAAAGAAAGAATACAGAAGACAAATGAAGAGAATAATTTTGAAGAAGAATTGAGAATTTTGAAGAAGAGAACACTACTTTGTATTCTCTGAGAAATTAAGGGGAAAAAAATAAAACATGGGCTCAATGAAAGACAAGAAATAAGACATCACCTGAGACCAAAAGGGAGCGTGCGGCGTTAGAGAAAGAAAGCATTAAAGACAAAAGCAAAGAATGCTGTTTGAAGAATTAAATTGGCATTAGACAATCTTAATACTTGCAATCCAGTCTCCAAATATGGTGACCAAAAATTCCTTCCATCTCTGTATTGACACATGGCTCCTCATATCAACAGATTCCATATTGCTTTTCCTTGAATCTAGTGGCCTTGTGGCTGGTTTTGAACAACTAGAAGGTTAGAAGAAGTATGACTTTAGGACTTCCCAGACCAGGGCTTAAGAGGCCTGGCAGCTTCCACTTTCTCCCTCTCAAAGCCCAGTTTCCATGATGTCTTGGCTAGACCACTGGACAACTAGAGGCCCTGTGTAGACAGCCCTTCAAGGAAGAAAGGTCATTCTTAGTTCCAACTGCACCCCAGTTCAAGCTGAATGCAGCTACATGAATGATCGCAGTTGCAGTCAATAGAACAGAAGAACTGCCCAGCAGAGGCCACCCAACACACAGAATTAAGAGAAAGAATACATCTTTGTTGTATTAAGCACTAAGCTTTACAATGTCTTGTTAAATAACAGCAGATTTCTGAAATGATAACTAACATTTCTTATGTAACTTGTATATACCAAACATCGTGATAAGTACTTTATATGTACTGTCTCATTTAATTTTCAAATTCCCTTTATTTTCAGCATCCCTAATAGCATTGCTTTACCAAACCCTCATTTTTGCCCCAGTAACAAAAAAATAAATAAACAAAAAGCTTTCAAATTGGAGTCCTAGACTTCTGACTTGATCCCACTCCAAAATTAGCCTCTATACTGTCAGCAGAGGGAATTATGTAAAGCGCAAATTAAACCATGGTCCACCTACAAACTTCAAACTTCTTTCTATCTGTCAAGCATATTTCTCAACTCTGCTCTGATATTATCTCATTACTTGTCCCTCCTCCAGCCCCATCCTATGGTGTCTCTTGCTTCTGTTTCCTTTACGGGGAAAGACCTTCTCTATTCCTATTAACTTCACCTGCATAATTTTCACCTATCCTTCAAAGTGCAGCTCAGGCATCATCTCTTTCAGGAAGCCTGTCTTGACTGTCTCCGCCCAGGGCTAGATCAGGTGTCCCTACTACTCACATAGAACACCACTGATTCACCACTGCATTGTATCTTTTTGTTTATAACTCTGCCATCTGCGGTTGATTGTTACTCCATAAAGGCAAGGGTTTGCTATTCCCAGCAGTTGCTATATAGCAGTGTGACCTTAGGCATATTATTTAAGCTCTCTGTGCCTCTACATTCTTTATCTGTAAAGTGGGATCTCTCCCAGAGTTTTGTTGTGAGGATTAAATGAATTGAGTGTGTATTGTATTTAGGATCACTCACAAATTTTTAATTCATTATTATTTTTATTATGGCTCAATATATGTTTGTTGAAAACAACAAACCTGGAAAGATAGATAGGATTTAGAGAAACATGGTGGATAAAGGGAGGAAAAGGGATGAGGGAGAAAGGAAGGAATGTATTCAAAGTATTCAAAGTCTAGGTAACCTCATCCTCTCTAATTCAGTAAGTGATGCCCGCCTTTACACCGGCGTTCAGATCACAAACTTTCAAATTAGAAACCCAGGACTCATTCCTGAGATGTTCCACAGCCCTGTGTCCTTCACATTCAATTCATCAGTATACACCCCTCAATATTTGCTCCAAAATGCGTATTGAATCTGTCCACTTGTCTCTTTCAGTGGCACCACTCTAGTTTTCTTTGTAAATAACCACAGTAGCCTCCCAAAGGGCTTCTACTTCCCCCCAAACCCCTGTGTCTTTTAGCGATTCATTCATCTAAGATTAGTTAGAATATTTTTTTAAATGGCATTTAATGTTATTTTAAATCCTCTGCTTCAAACTGCTGTAGTCACAGTATTCCCAAGGTCCTACATAATAGAGCCTTGCCTACCTACTGACACTCTCCCTCGCTTCTTTTTCATTACCTCTAGGCATAGTGGGCTTCTTCTGGTTCCCCACTCAGCTTTTTCCAACCACAAGGCCTCTGCACAGCCTATTCCTTGCCTGTTCTCCTTCCCTTGTCTCCCAATGGTTTCACTTTCTCATCCTTCAGGACTCAGCTAAATCATATCCTCAGAGATGACCAATAAACCTAACGCAAGCCACTCTTGCTCTCTCTTGTGGCAGCACTATTCTCTGTCCTGTTAGGATACTTACCAGAATCCTAAGTAAATATTTTTCTGTTTACTTGTTTAACGTGTGTCTTCCCCACTAGACTCTATGTTAGAAGGCAGACATGTGCTAGGGCATAGAATGTTGGTTACTCACAGTGGTACTTAATGGAATTTAAATATTAATTCACTTAAAGATTTATATTCAGAGGCCGATTCCCTGGGAAGAGAGATACATTTTTTTAAAACATGTAATTTTAAAGGAGGTAATTTTGTAATTGACCAGCTTCTCTGTGCTAAATGCTCTAACTGTGCTCCTCGGTGCCAAAATGCATTATAATTTATCTTCTCCCTTTTTTCTTACAAGAAAGGTATAGCAGCACATGACAACACCAGGTATCAATAAGGCTCCAACACAGACTGAGCAGGGATCTCTCCACACACAATGTGGAACAGCTGAAATGATTTCGAGGTTATCTTTTGTGGCAAAATCTTGGTTGTATTTTCTACAATAGTGAAAGTCATACAGAACTATTTCTTTATCTGTCAGAGAGGTTCTCATGGGAAAAAGTAGCAGGAAATGTTAACTTCTTTCTAACTGTTCTTCTGAACTTTCTGAATCCTTAGACCCATCAGCTGGGCAGGAAAAGAAAAGTCAAATTCCTTGAGTTGGGTGGAGGTTGTCATTGGTTTTTTGACCAGGCAGCAGTTTGGTACACCTCTAAGCACTATTGGCTGTAGAGGACGCTTTTTCTGCTGCTACTTGGTATTTGGATATATGGGAACACTTTCCAGCTGTTATTGGCTGGCATTTCATAGCACTACGCTGAATTAAGCAAAGCAAAATATCTCAGCAAAACGGCTGCCATCATCTTTGTAGCCAAATATCAGGACTCCTGGATGAACCCCTGGAGCCACCCCTAGGACTGAGGCATCAAACACAAAATGCTAGTTAAACTGAATCAAAATTCAAGAGCACCTCTAATTTAGTTCTTCTGCAATCTAACACATACAAGCGTATAGTAACTTTTTAGAACATCAACATGAAGGTGTATGCAAACAACTCCAGGGATAAGGTCAACAATAATGATGGCATCAATTCCAAATGGTCTCTAAATAATAATGTCAACTCTCTAGGTAGCTCCCAGGATCCCAGTAGGATATGACTAGTAAAGGATCAGCTTAAATAGAATCATCACTGTTCGTCCTTGTGTTATTTCTACTTGCTTATTTCTTCCACTCCTCCTCATGCCTTCCTTGCTTTTATTATTTTTCTTTTAAAAATAGCCTTTAATTCTTGTTTGATTAGACTGCACAGAATTCTTGGCACCTAAAACTTTATACTAGTCCAGAAAATCAAGGTAATTTTACAAGACAGCACATGAGCTATAAATGGCTTTTCTTTCTACTTTCTCTTTAGTGGTCAGTTCCTTCAATTGTGACTGGAAATGCTTGTTGAAGACATTCATCAACATTTTCATCCACCAGAGAATGAAATGGATATATAGAACAGGAATCTGAGACTTTCACTTTATTTAACACTGAATACAGATTTGCCAGAGATTCCCAGAATTAATAAAACACAGGTGGATATTTAAGATTAAGGTAGGTAGATTCTTGTGTTTGGACATCTGGTCTATCATCTCTCTCCTTAGTTTCATGCTCATAGATCAAAGTGGGAATGTCAGGAGTTACCATGATAAAATATATGTTTCTTTTTCTACTTCTTCAAGCTCCCAAAGCCTCTGGATTGTCATTAGGAATTGCCTAAGGAAAGAACTTTGGACAACACATCATCTGACTTTTTGGATAAAATCACACGTTGAATGACAATGAGAGAGCTCATCCAGGGATTCTGGTCTTCTCCATCTTCTCCACTGAAAATGATATTAATGATACTAATGACAATGAGCTCAGTGAGCATTTAACATGTATTAAGACTGCTCTGCAGGCTTTGGATGAAGTAACTCATTTGGTCATCACACTCATGGGAGGTAGATATTATTGTTATCTCATTTTGCACATGAGGAAAATGAAGCACCAACAGGTCAAGTGACTCCTGTAAGTTCATATATGTAAATGTTTGTGTGATGTAGTAGCAAAAAAAGAAATAAACAGACAGCAAACCAGCCATTCAGTAGCTGTATGCCTTTGACAAATTACTGAGCTTCTCTGAGCCTTTCATCATCTGTAAAGTAGATTCATGATATCACTAAGGAGAGAAGCCTGAGAAAGACCAAGCTTCAATGGGAGAACTGAAGATGTGGATCTACAGAAAGAGACGAGACCTGGTGGTTGGAGGTGGGAAGAGAGAGACCACAGAGAGGAATAGAGTATAAAATTGGTCTCATAATGTGCTTGTGGAGAATAAATCTATTACAGATGGACAGAATCTCTTCTTATGTTGAAGTGGCACACCACCTAAGCTAAAAATTCCTTCATTTCTACTATTCTGTATTTTATAATCACGGTAGCTTAAGTAAAGTAATTAAATGTTTAGGGTTAAAAGGTCTTTTGCTAAACTTCAGGCTATCAGGGGGAGTAAAATGCAACCAGAGATCAAAATAACCTCATCGAATCCTCTTCCACTTCCCCGAAATCTTTGAAGCAAGAATTGCCCTGGTGTCAACTTGGATTTAGCTGCAATTATGTGGCTGCTGATGTCTGGGGTGTACTAAGGGGTTTATTGTTGAATTATTTTAAGCTTTGGAATCACTAAGAAAAAAAAAAAAGCCTCTTTTTCCTGCAGAAAATACTATCTGTGCAACTTCTATGCCTTTGAAAATGTGCGTAGAATCACATGGAGACAGGAGAAATTAGATCAGATACAATAATCTTTGAAATACTTAAGTATTTGGGACAAAAATGCTTTTTAAACAAAAAAATACTTGAAAATCACTTTAATTTAATTACTTTAATCACTTCATTTCATCTGAAACACATGCACCTTAATCTCTTAAAAATGTCTAAAAATCACTCACTGTTTTCATGAGCTAAAGACTATAACATATTTTCACCGTTATGATCCAGGTGATAATATTGATAGGGGTTATGAATTTTCCTTATATGGTTCATTTCAGCTGGGGCATAGGAACTCCTGTATACATAGTAAACCAGATGGCAGAGGCACCATTTAGTAAGTGGTTACTCTGGCCCACTAAGTGATACAGTGGTTGCCTGAAGGATTTAATGTCACTTCCAGAAGTCACATTTCCCTCTCCAGAGCTGGGGGAGTAATCTTATTTTTTATCCCGTGGCAAGTATGACTGCTCCTAACACAGTGGTAATCTTTGCACCTGGTATCCTTGGGTATGGACCCAAGTCCGCATAAAGATTGAGCAGCTTGTTTAGCCGAAGAGCATTGTTAACTGAAATGACTGGTCAATTGTTTCAGACTCATGTTAGAAACCAAAACACTTCTGTCTGCCCCTTTATTTTCCCATGGACAGACAAAGCCAAACTGAATGAGCTCTTCAAGGGGCAGGGCAATAGCACATTGCTGAAAATAGCTTGGTCCAGATGTTTTAGGAATCAAATCTGGCCATTTGGAGCAAGGACTGAAATAATCATCCCTTATCTGAGAGAATGAATTATATGTCTTTATTAAAACAGTATGATGGTGTTGCCATGGTGCCCTTCAGCAGCATCTATCCTTACCCAATGGGACTTTAATGAGGTAACTCAGAATCTGCCATTGCCTTTTCAGGAGAGCCCAGCCAGGGTAAAGTTTCTCTAAGACAGTTTAAAGATTGGGTTGGTGAGTACAATACCACCCACATCCTTATCTGTGAATCTTTCAAACTCTGGTTGGATTTCTTTTCCAGTTGGTATTCCACGGTTACTCCTCAGCTACCATTTTCCCATCTCTCCTGGCTCTGGCTCATTGTCATTACCTTCTATTGATTGGTAGCATCATAAACACACCAAGATACTCTCTCCTGTCTCCTCGTATCAACAGGAATCATTCTCCATAATCACCTGCAGAATTCTCAGCTCCAACCTCACATGTTCTTGTTTCAGGGACCTGACCTTTTCAAGTTTGACAAGTCTTCAAGGAGTTCAGAATAGTACAGAGCGTTTAATAAAAATGTCATGATCAAATACTTTTTCTTATTCTATTCATGGTGTAGAAATATACATAAAGTTTGATTTTATGATCTTTCCACCATCTTGGATAAAAATGGTTATGAGGAGAGTAGAGAAAAATGGTTAAGAGAACAGTTAGTGGCTTTGGATTAGGTTAAGTTAAACTTGAATTCTGATTCTGTACTTTCTAGCTATACCACCTTGGCCAAATTACTTATCCTCCCTGATGAATTTTATCTTCGTCTCTAACATGGGTAATATTTCATGGAGTTAATGGGATTGTTAACTGAGATAATTCATGCTTGGCACAGTGTCTGCACATAGCAAACACTCAATAAACATTAGTCAAAGTGCAAAGAAGACTAGACTAGGAGTTTTGGGCCTTCTGTTCTAAATTTGTCTTTACCACCAACCAGTATTTGACTTTGAAAAAGTCTCATAATGTCTTTTCCTCTCACTCCTCATGTAGAAAATAGGAGAGCTGGACTAGATTAGTATTTTTCTAAATTTTTCTTATCAACACCAGCATTTTCTCTTCAAGTCCAATCTTACACGAAAACTCATTACATAAAACTAAATAAATAAAAAGTAGATGCTGCTCTGGTTGAAGTAGAAGAAGCCCAGAATAACACACACACACACACACACACACACACTGCTTGTATATTCACATGTGTATGTATATCACAACATATTTAGGCTAGTAGCAAGAAGAAACTGTGTCCCTAAATTCCTATACCCTCCACAGGTAATCACTCCAGCAAAAAGGTCAGTAGATATTCCAGTAGTTCTTCAGACAAGGACTGTTGTTATTATAGTATCTAGCATTGAATCACAATGAGCTGAATTTCAACTTTCATTCATAGTTAATGGACAATAGACAAACTAATCTATACTAAGGAGCTTTCTTTTCATCTCAACAGTCACATTCCTTTCGTGTAAGCAATGCAATGCTAAGTACTTATAGTGATTGCAATCTCTTCCAAGAAAATCTTCTACGGCACTTAAGTATAATCACTACCTAGCTCAGGACAACTTGTGTCATCAATACACTCTCTTGTTGAGTAATCAAGACATAAAATTTAGCTTTGCCTTTTTTTTCCCTTACCTCCTGTAAAATAGAAATTATTTTTGGAGTTAAGATGCTGCTGTTGGGAAGATCTGCAAATATTAACTTTTAAAAGTGGATGTTCTTCTTGTCATTTAGTTTAGAAAGAGAACACTCTTGTATGGGTACATTTTCATATTAGTAGCATCAATGTGCATCATCACTGCCTAGCAGTTTGATTGTTTTACTTTTGTTTTAATTTGATTTAAATGACTGCTAAGTTGACATTTGGGTGGTTTGGAACAGGTTCAAGATGACAGCCTGGGATCCACAATTAGAAGGACCCAGCACTGATTAAGGTAGAGAGCTGATGCAGGGAGTAGCCAGTGTCAGCCAGGAGGGGCACAAAGGCAGATCGAACTGGTCCTTGGGGTGAGAGAAGGTTCACAGATAAATATAGCACTCCACGGAACATCCTGGGACAGTACAGAGGCTGCCTGATAAACACAATGGCAACGACAGTCCAGTATGTCAAGGGAGTAAGTGAACAAAGCCAAGAGTCAGAAACGTGAGAGCATATGTGTGGGAGGGAGGTGGGCGGGGAAGGGGCGGGGATTAGGGTACAGGGATGAGACGTGACCACGTAGACCTGGAGAGCACAGGCTACTACGAAAAGAAGTAGCTGCTCTTCAGTTCTTGGGCATGTGTGTCTAGGTCTTCCAAGAGAAGCCATGTAGTATATTGTCGATAACGTCATTTAGTTTTTAAAACACTGTGAAAATGGAGGCAACCTTATGCTGACCATATGGAGTACATCTGCAGGACCCACAAAGCCCCAGGGCTTTAAGTTTGAGCTCTCAGGCTTGGAATTTTGTACTTGTAGGTGTGTACCTACAAACTGGGCCCTGATTCAGAGTGAAACTATAAACATTTTTCCAGTTTTATTATAACTCATTCCTTTATGTCTGGGTAATCCTACTCAACAAATTGTCCTAGTACTTATGAGAAGCCAACTTTATTTTTAGTTTGGGATTCCAAAGAAGCTTCCTTAAGTTCAAGAAATATGGCAGTCTGTTCAAGACATATGGTGGTCTCGCCTAAGGTTAGCCTCATCTCTTCAAGATATCGTGGGGTGAGTTCTCAGGTTCTCCACCCCCTCGACGGCATTCTTCCATAGGCCAAACATTTCACAATCTAGCAAAGTATTTCATAAAGTATTTGCTATTCCATAGGATATTGCATAGGAGCAGAAAGCAATTGAAATGCATGTGAGAATAGGGTCAAATTCAAAATTAGTTTAGTTGGTTACATTTATACAGTCATATTGTTCTTAGAAAGTCATTAATATAGTGGGTTTTTTTTTTCCTGCAGAAGAGGAATAGAGGGGAAAATATTACTGTTCCCATACAAAATACTTTTATTCCTTTTGTCCCCTGAAACTTTGTTCTCTTCGCAGTTCTTTCTGAGGGAATGGCACGGAAAATGCTGGGGTGAGGCAGTCCAGTGTGCTCTGCTCTCCCCCTCTGGCCAGGGCCCCTCACCTCTTCGCCTGGCTCTCCAGTTAGGAAGACCTGCTCTGAAGTGAAAGTCTTTCCTCTTCCTTCACACTCAGCGTGAAGGAAGCAATGTGGATCCTCAGGGGCCCCAGGGGGAATTCTGACACTCAGAATCTCCAGAGAGTGTTCAGAAGCAGACAGTGGATCCTCCAGGGGACAGCCTTTGGGATTTCAAAGGAGAGGGGAACTGGAAAACTCTGCAGGGCACAATATAAACAGGAAAATAAACAAAATGTTGTCACTGAGAGAAAAGTGAGCTCCAGAGGCCTGAGGCTGAAGACAGGGCACCAAACACTTTGAAACAGCAATTAACATAACTCTCTTGAATTGCTTAGCATCTTTATAGCTACTTTCCTATAACTTCACTGCTTTTACATATAGATAACTTTTGCCCCCTTTAGGCACCACTTAAAACCCTCTATTAAAACTCCCCCAAACACAAAGCAACTTTGGAAGCAGGCACTTAAAATTGTCTTAGAGCACAGGAAAGAGACATGGCAGAATACTTCGATCTCCAAGGGGAACTATTTTATTACACTAAAAAAACACAGGAAGAGGGAAAGAGAGAAAATATTTTCCTTTTTAGCAGCCGTGAAATCATACAGATTTTACTATGTGCAAAATGTATATCACTATTGCTTTCCTTGGGTAAAAGACATTTAACTCATTGTTCCAAGGGAGATATTAAAAAGAAAACAGCAGCAAAACAGTGTGAAAGGAAATTAAATGGAAACTGCATCTCCTCTTCACCTTCTTTCTTATTTTGTACTTTGCTTTGGGACGGCCAGTGACTTCTCTCAAGCACAATGCTGTTCATGACACCTATTCACTATTTTTATTATTCACCATTTGGGAGATGCAGTCAGCCTCTCCTAAAAGGGTGTCTTTTATCAGCAATCTTCAGGAAAAAAACCCAACATTTGAACACCATTTGAACTTTTTAATGCTTAGGTTATTAGTCTGTGATTGAAATGCTGCATGGTTCTACTAAATATAAAAAGAAATCCTTAATATACTTGGCCAACAGAGCTTGGGCGGTTAGAATGAGTTAACAGGGAATTGATCTGATTAATTGGTAATATGAACCTGGGTTAAAACTGTGTCTTTCCAAAGAGCTTCTGGTGCTTCTGCATCATCTTACTTTTCCTTAGACAATCTAGAGAGTAAAATCAGAAATGAGACGTCACAGCTGAAAATCACAGAGCTGACTTGCAAGAGAATCAATCTCTACCTTTCATTTTTAGAAATATGTTCTAAACACTGAATCATCTTATTTCCCTGATTAAAAAAATAGCATTCTCTGCTTTATAACTTAACACTTGTGACATTCTAAAACTGCATCATGTCACCAGGGGTCAACTGGAACCACAAAACAAAACCAATTATTTCGAGACAAGTTAATCATTATACAACCATCTGATGGGAATGAGGTTTAAAAACATAAGAGCAGAAGTAACTGAAAGTGTAAAACAGGAGAATAGCAACATCATGAGTATCTTGTGAGGGCTTCACTAGCTCTCCATCTAAGAAAGGATTTAAATGCCTAAAAAGAAATATATTAAAAAGTATACTCTACCACATATTAAATATTAGAATCAAATTATAACAGAAGCCAAAATAGCTTCGGTGTTTTGTAGACTGATGATTATCTAACCTCCTTGCCATTTGGGAAGGAGTTAAATGACCTAGAATCTTACTTCTGCTATGACCTTAACCCTATGACCTTGGAAAAATCACACTCTTTCTGAGCTCCAGTTTTCTTATCTATAAAATGATAATACCACCATTTGCTGTGAGGATTAAATCAAAATAGGTACTTGGAAGCACTGTGTAAACTATGTGGCTGTCTGATAACATAACATTGTATGTGTGCTGTCTTTAATTTTTAAGAACAATCTACAGAGGGATAGGCCAAAGAACCTGACCAATGTTAACCTTGCTTGCGGTAGGATGAGATTATGGCCTTGCTGTTGTTGGACACAAAAGAAAGATTTTAAAGCTTTCTTACATGTGTAATTATAGGGTTGTGTGTTGGTAATCAAAAGAGACTTCTGGTTAAAAACTGCAAATGGCAGTGTCCAAATGATATCTGGTCTACAGACAAGTTTTGCTCAGCTCAAACATAATTTTTAAAAAGTAAACCACTCTCCAACATTTAAAAATGAAAAACTTTAGCATAATATAATGAATTTCCATGTATTCTTTCTAAAAATTAAATATTTGGTGGAAATTCCCTGGGAATTCCTACAAAACAATAATCCTTGAAGCTGAGTTTCTATCTTTTTTTTTTTTTTTTGGTGAGGAAGATTTGCCCCAAGCTAACATCTGTTGCCAATCCTCCTCTTTTTTCACTTGAAGATTAGCCCTGAGCTAACATCTGAACCAATTTTCCTCTACTTTGTACATGGGACGCCTCCACAGCATGGCCAATGAGCAGAGTAGGTCCACACCGGGGATCCAAAGTGGAGTGCTCAGAACTTTAACTACTCGGCCATGGGGCCAGCCCCAATGCTATCTTATTTTGATGATGCCCTCCCTCTGCTGTTTGCTTCATTCCCTACCTAGACTGTTTGACTCAAATAGTTCTTGCCAGTCTCTGTAAGTATTTCAGTTTATAATATTTCTTGGGTGGAATGTGAAACACTAGATTATTGTTCTATAAATACTTATGGCTTTTCCCATGCCCCTGTGGACAGAATATATTTTCATGCCTCGTTGATCTGGAGTTTGAGCACAAGACTTGCTTTGGTCAAAAGACTGTAAGCAGATGTGACATGAGCAGAAGTCTCAAACATGCTCGGGTGTTTGGCTTGACTCTGTGTTTATTTGCCATGAGAATGGTATGTCCCAGGAAATCACTGTCTCTTTATCTTGAGCCCTAGAAAAGACACACAGAGTGGAACTGAGCCCTTTCTTTAGGACCTTAGCCTGAAGCCAAGGTCAAGTGACCAACAGCCTGTGGAAGAGCTGCTTCAGCCAACCTGAATTAAAAAACAAAATGCTTACTGCTGTAAGCCACAGAGTTTTAGGACACTTTCTTATGCAGCATTGTTGTGCTAATAGCTGACTGATACATTTGTGGGCAAGATACACCTAACCTTATCTTCTTCAAATGCAAAAGTCAAAGATATCTTTGTGTGCATATATGTGTATGCATACGCACATGGACATGTGTGTACACCTGGAAACTTCAATACTTTAAGGAATGTAAGCCAACTAGCAGTGAAAAATAAATGTATTTTTAATTTATAACCAACACCCTCTCAGTGTGAGATTAACAAGCTTAGCCATTTTATGACCTTCCTTGTTTCTTATACACTCACTCTTAAGTAGAAATTTTAGTATCCTTTCAGCTTTTTCAAAAGAAGTCCATACAGAGATGCAATGCTAGTTTTTTTAACAACTGTAGTGCTGCACACAGACACAGACACACACACCCTTTTTATTTCCTATCTATTGCTTTGGGGTTTTTTCCACAACTGATTCTAATAGCATATCTAATTTTAAGTTAATATATAGCTTTATGAATGGTGGCTGCTCTTTGACACACATTTTTTTAATGCTTCATGCTACCTACTTCAAAGGATGGAAAATCTTGGCTAACATAGAAATAAGCCGTGAAGTTATTTGTATCTCTTTCTAATCCAATAATTGCACTGTGATTTTATGTCAAAGTTTCCAAAGTTGTTAGAATGGAATTTGTCAATTGGATAAAAACTAAGGATTGAAAAATCTCCCAAAAGGATTCTTGGTGCAAATAATTGTTTTTTAATAAATGGTACAAATGCAGCTTTAAAAATCCCAATAATGGAGTGTTTCTATAATAGAATAGAACATACTGTGTTAAAACCTACAGCTGACTTTTTCAAATCAGCTACAACATGCACCATTAAGCTCACAGGAAATAGAAGTACACAAAATCTGCTTAGTTGATTGTAGTACATTCTGGATCTCCTAAACCTAGAGCTTCCAGTTCTGACAGACAACACTACCACCTCCAGAAACACAGAGGGTCATGAGTGCCAATCTTCAAAAGTCAAAGGGATTAGCAGAAATCCCCTGAAAGAAAGAAAAAATATATATAGTAAAACAGAAAAAGAAAAATCATTTAGTGATGAACTTCAAACAAAATGGAGTCTAGAAACAACTCCAGATTTGGAAAATCAAACAACATAGAAAATATACTTTCAAATTGTGAAATTTTTGGCTTGTAAATATGATTGTTAATAAACACAATTGACAAGAATTAAGACCAGGGTGACTCTGTCCTTTAGGAAACAGGAAATGACAAGCACTTCAGGGTAGAAACAGTGAGCAGCTCAAGATAATCTAAGGAAGTTGGAGACTTTGCTATTTGTTATAACAAGTCTTTCTTCATTTGGGAAAAGATGGGCTTGTCAGCGTATATCATAAGCCAAAAAGTCACTTTTGTAAGAAGTAGAAAAAAAGTCCTTCTCTCAAGAAACTTAATCATGATTTTCCAAGAAATTATTGCAATAAATATACAAAATTTCTAAGAATATGGTGTGAATAGCATCTCCTAGATTGTGAAGTTCACAGACTGTACAACCTCAGGCAGCTGTCCTAGGTTGAATAAATTGTCATCAGCATTCTTGGATGGGGTGCCTCACAAGGGCTCCACTATTGCTCCCAAAAGATGATCTACACAAGTTTTGACAAAAGGAGGAAGGAGACGCATAGAATGTAATTACTCGATTGGGTTCTCGTCAAGACGGCGCTGTGAGCAGACATTGAACTCTCCTCCTCCCACGAACACAACCAGCTTACAACAATTTTGGGAAGAATCACCCTGGATTGAAAACTGAAAACTGGATAAAAAGAACCCGCACGAAAAGGGACAGTCCTGACGAAAGCAGAAGAGGCAGCAACTCCGGCCCGAGAGGAAAAAAGCCACCTTTGGGAGCAGCGGAGCTTCTCAGCTGGCCAGGCGGGAGCCAACCTAAGGTACGAGCCCTCCCTGGAGGAGTGAGGTCCGGAGCAGGGGCAATACTGCTATAACCATCCTTCGGACTCAGCCCAGCTGAGAGGGGGGTCTTACTATCTGGCTTTGCTGGCTATTAACTGCAGCGAGGACACCCCAGAAAAGCTATTGACTGAAAGCCGAAAAGATCCGGGTCTTAAAGGGCCCACACACAAACTTACTCATTGCAGCAACCTAAAATCACCAGAGAGAAGGCTGACTGTCCTTTGGTGAAACAAGACTCACCTGGTGGGCTCTGGGGGCATCTTGGTGAGAGGAGGATCCTCTCCTGAGACTGAGACATTGGTGGGGGCTGTTGTTCTGAGCTGGTCCAGGCAGGCTGATACAGACACTGGTGGGTCCATTGAGGAGCATCCCTTGGGCTGTTAGCCCAGGGGTCTGCCACACCCACTAGAGCACAGATTTAATCCAGTTCAGCCAGGGCAGGCAACCCTCCCTAGGGACTGGCCCCACCTAACAGCAAACCCTCAGGCTACTTTTCAGCCTGCATTGACTGAGTGCCTTGACCCTCTACAGGCAGGCAAGGGTGTTTGCCTCTGTGGGGCAGGGCTTGTGTGAGGTGCAGGTGAACTGTGGGGGGCATTGGGGCAGAGGTGGGGGCCTCTGCAGTGTGGCGGTGGGGTATGCTCCGGGGGGTTGAGAAGTGTGCACGGACCAGGACTGTGTTGACAGTGTATGTGGTCCAGAGGGGGGTGAGGCTTATAAGGGGCAGAAGAGTTGTGCTTCACAAATAGCCATAAAAAGGATCAGTCCCACCTTCCAAAGCCTGAAACAACTGAGTGCCTCCATGCCAAGGGCTAGCCCCACTCAGCTGCACTCCTAAGAGAACTGACGTCAGCCTTGTTGGCCTCAGGCCTATCACAACTGTACGCCCCTGAGCCTAGCAACCAGCTACACTGGGTACCAACCCAATTAAGAGGACACTTGCAATAAGAGTGTGCTAATAGACTTTGTAGCCAACAGTGCTGAGGCCTCTCCAAACCGGATTTACAAACAGCTGGCCAGGGAAGGAAAGATCAGACTCCCTGGGTACCTGCAGCGGGAGCCACCCTGCCACAGCAGAAGAACACAAGTAGCCCACAAAGGGGTCACTCCTGGTTCTTATGGACTGGTGATGAGAGGGAAGCACACTGCTGGGCCTCATAAGGCATCTCATACATAAGGCCACTTCTCCAAGATCAGGAGACATAGCCGACTCACCTAGTACAAAGAAAACAGCACCGAGAAAGAGGCATAATGAGGAGGCAAAGGAATACTTTCCAAGCCAGGGAACCCTACAAAACACCAGAAAAAGAACTAAGTGAAACAGAAATTAACGATGTCCCTGACAAGGAATTCAAACAAAATATAATGAGGATGCTCACAGATATGCAGAGAAGAATGGATGAACACAGTGAGCACATCAGCAAAGAATTGGAAGATATGAAAAAGAACCAATCAGAAATGAAGAATACAATACTTGAAATGAGAAATTCACTAGAGGGACTCAATATCAGAGTAGAGGAAGGAGAAGAACAGATCAGCGAGCTAGATGAAAGATTAGAGGAAATCACCCAAGCAGAACAGAAAAGAGAAAAAAGAATTAGACAGAAGGAGAACAGTGTAAGGGAACTCTGGGACAATATCAAGCGTGCTAACATTCGGATTATAGGGGTCCCAGAAGGAGAAGAGAGAGAGAAAGGGGCAGAAAATTTATTTGTCAAAATAATAGAGGAAAATTTTCCTCACCTGAGGAAGGAAACAGACATCCAATTTCAAGAAGCACAGAGACCTCCAAACAAGAGAAGCCCAAAGAGGCCCTCACCAAGACATATTATAATCAAAATGTCTAAAATTAAAGACAAAGAGAGAATCCTAAAAGCAGCAAGAGAAAGGCCTCAAGTGACATATAAACGGAAGCCCATCAGGCTGTCAGCAGACTTCTCAGCCGAGACCCTACAGGCGAGAAGAGAATGGCACGACATATTTGAAGTGCTAAAAGGAAAAAACCTATGACCTAGAATACTCTATCCATCAAGGCTGTCATTCAGAATGGAAGGAGAGATAAAGAGCTTCCCAGACAAGCAAAAATTAAAGGAGTTTATCACTAAGAAACCTCTTCTACAAGAAATGCTGAAGGGACTTATTTAAGTGGGAAAGTAATGACCACAAATAGAGATAAAAGAAAAACAATTATCAAAAAAACCAAAAACAACAACAAGAAAAAACAGGCAATAAAATCACTTGTAAGGTAAAAGTATAGTAAAGGCAGCAGATCAACTACCTGTGAAGGTAATATGAAGGTTAAAAGACAAATGTACTAAAATTACCTGTTTCAATGATAAGAGGGTAATGGATATACACACACTAAAAAAAAGACTATATATGATGTGAAAAACATATAATGTGGGAGGAGGGGAGTGAAAAAGTAGAGCTTTTAGAAAGAGGTCAAGCTAAAGAGTCTATCTACTCAATACAGACTGTTACATGCATAGTATATTAAATAGGATCCTCATGGTAACCACAAACCAGAAACCTATAACAAGCAGGAAAAAAAGTAAGACAAAAGAAATCAAACATATTACTAAAGTTAGCCATCAAACCACAAGTGAACAGAGCAAGAGAAAAAGAAAGGAACTGAGAAGAACTACTAAAACACCCCAAAAAAAGAAAAAGTGACAAAATGTCAATAAATACATATTTATCAATAGCTACTTTAAATGTCAATGGATTAAATGCTCCAATCAAATGTCATAGGGTGGCCAACTGGATAAAAAAACAAGATCCATGTATATGCTGCATACAAGAGACACACTTCAGACCTACAGACACTCACAAACTGAAAGTGAAAGGATGGAAAAAGATATTCCACGTAAATGGCAAAGAAAAGAAAGCGGGGGTAGCAATACTTATATCAGACAAAATAGACTTTAAATCAAAAACTGTAATAAGAGACAAAGACGGGCACTACATAATGATAAAGGGAAAAATCCAACAAGAAAATATAACACTTATAAATATCTACACACCCAACATAGGAGCACCTGAATATATAAAGCAATTATTAACAGACATAAGAGGAGAAATAGACAGTAACACAATAATAGTAGGGGACTTTAACACTCCACTTACACCAATGGATAGATCATCCAAACAGAAGATCAATAAGGAAACACTCGCCTAAAATGACACATTAGACCAGATGGACTTAGTAGATATATACAGAACATTCCATCCAAAAACCACAGAATACACATTCTTTTCAAATGCCCATGGAACATTCTCCAGGATTGATCACATATTAGGCCACAAAACAAGTCTCAATAAATTTAAGAAGATGGAAATAATACCATGCATCTTTTCTGACCACAAAGGTATGAAACTGGAAATCAACTACAGAAAGAAAACCAGAAAAGCCACAAAAATGTGGAGATTGAACAAAATGCTACTGAACAATGATTGGGTCAATCAAGAAATCAAAGAAGAAATAAAAAATTCCTCGAGACAAATGAAAATGAAAACACGACATGCCAAAATCTGTGGGATACAGCAAAAGCCGTTCTACAAGGGAAGTTTATAGCAATTCAGGCCTACCTCAACAAAGAAGAAAAATCCCAAATAGACAATCTAAAAGTGCACCTAAAGGTACTGGAAAAAGAACAACAAACAAAGCCCAAAGTCAACAGAAGGAAGGAAATAATAAAAATCAGAGCAGAAATAAACGAAATAGAGACTAAAAAACAATAGAAAAAATTAATGAAACCAAGAGCTGGTTCTTTGAAAAGATAAACAAAATTGACAAATCCTTAGCTAGACTCACCAAGAAAAAAAGAGAGAAGGCTCAAATAAATAAAATCAGAAACGAAAGAGGAGAGATTACAATGGACACCTCACAAATACAAAAGATAATAAGAGAATACTATGAAAAGCTATACGCCAACAAATTGGATAATCTAGAAGAAATGGATAAATTCTTAGAAACATACAACCTTCCAAAACTGGACCAAGAAGATGTAGAAAATTTGAATAGACTGATCACCAGTAAGGAGATCGAAACAGCAATTAAAAACCTCCCAAAAAATAAAAGTCCAGGACCAGATGGTTTCCCTGGTGAATTCTACCAAACATTCAAAGAAGACTTAATACCTACCCTTCTCAAACTCTTCCAAAAAATTGAAGAGGAGGGGAGGCTTCCTAACTCCTTCTACTTAGCAAACATTATCCTGATACCAAAACCAGACAAGGACAACACAAAAAAAGAAAATTACAGGCCAATATCATTGATGAACATCGACGCAAAAATCCTCAACAAAATACTAGCAAATCGAATACAACGATACATTAAAAAGATCATACATCATGATCAAGTGGGTTTCATTCCAGGGATGCAGGGATGGTTCAGCATCCACAAATCTATCAATGTGATACATCACATTAACAAAATGAAGAATAAAAATCACATGATCATCTCAATAGATGCAGAGAAAGCATTTGATAAGATACAGCATCCATTTATGATAAAAACTCTAAATAAATTGGGTACAGAAGGAAAATACCTCAACATAATAAAGGCCATATATGACAAACCCACAGCAAATATCATTCTCAATGGAGAAAAACTGAAAGCTATCCCTCTAAGAACAGGAACCAGACAAGGATGCCCACTGTCACCACTCTTATTTAACATAGTATTGGAAGTCCTAGCCAGAGCAATCAGGCAAGAAAAAGAAATAAAAGGGATCCACATTGGAAAAGAAGAAGTGAAACTGTCACTCTTTGCAGATGACATGATTTTATATCTAGAAAACCCTAAAATGTCCACTAAAAAACTTTTAGAAATACTAAAGGAATACAGTCAAGTTGCGGGATACAAAATCAATGTACAAAAATTGGTTGCATTTCTATACACTAACAACGAAGTAGCAGAAAGAGAAATTAGAAATACAATCCCATTTACAATTGCAACAAAAAGAATAAAATACCTAGGAATAAACTTAACAAAAGAGGTGAAAAATCTGTACACGGAAAACTATAAAATATTGTTGAAAGAAATCAAAGAAGACGCAAAGAAATGGAAAGATATTCTGTGCTCTTGGATTGGAAGAATTAACATTGTTAAAATGTCCATACTTCCTAAAGCAGTCTATAGATTCAACGCAATCCCTATCAAAGTTCCAACAACATTTTTTACAGAAATAGAACAAAGAATCCTAAAATTTATATGGAACAACAAAAGACCCCAAATAGCCAAAGGATTCCTGACACAAAAGAACAAAGCTAGAGGTATCACACTCCCCGATTTCAAATTATACCACAAAGCCGTAGTAACCAAAACAGCATGGTGCTGGCACAAAAACAGACACACAGATCAATGGAACAAAATTGAGAGCCCAGAAGTAAACCCACACGTTTATGGACAGCTAATATTTGACAAGGGAGCCAAGAGCATACGATGGAGAAAGGAGAGCCTCTTCAATAAATGGTGTTGGGAAAACTGGACAGCCACATGCAAAAGAATGAAAGTAGACCATTCCCTTACACCATGCACAAAAATCAACTCAAAATGGATTAAAGACTTGAATGTAAGAACCGAAACCATGAGACTTCTAGAAGAAAACATAGGCAGTATGCTCTAAGACATTGGTCTGAGCAGCATATTTTCAAGTCCCATGTCTGACCGGGCAAGGGAAACAAAAGAAAAAATCAACAAATGGGACTGTGTCAAACTAAAAAGTTTCTGCACAGCAAAGGAAACCATCAACAAAATGAAAAGACAACCTAACAATTGGGAGAAGATATTTACAAACCACATATCAGATAAGGGGTTAATATCCAAAATATACAAAGAACTCATACAGCTCAACAACAAAAAAACCAACAATCCAATTAGAAAATGGGCAAAAGATCTGAACAGAGATTTCTCCAAAGAAGAAATACAGATGGCCAACAGGCATATGAAAAGATGCTCAACATCATTAGCTATCAGGGGAATGCAAATCAAAACTACAATGAGGTATCACCTCACTCCGGTCAGAATGGCTATAATTAACAAGACAGGAAACAACAAATGTTGGAGAGGGTGTGGAGAGAAGGGAACCCTTGTTCACTGCTGGTGGCAGTGCAAACTGGTGCAGCCACTATGGAAAGAAGTATGGAGCATCCTCAGAAAATTAAGGATAGATCTACCATATGATCCAGCTATTCCACTGCTGGGTATTTATCCAAAGAACTTGAAAACACAAAGGCATAAAGATACTTGCACCCCTATGTTCATTGCGGCATTATACACAATAGCCAAGACTTGGAAGCAACCTAGGTGCCCATCAAGGGACGAAGGGATAAAGAAGATGTGGTATTTACACACGATGGACTACTACTCAGCCATAAGAAATGACGAAATCCGGCCATTTGTGACAACATAGATGGACCTTGAGGGTATTATGCTGAGTGAAATAAGTCAGAGGGAGAAAGTCAAATACCATATGATCTCAATCATAAGTAGAGGATAAAAATGACAAAAAAAAAAAACAAAAACATAGCATTGGAGATTGGACTGGTGGTTACCATTGGGGAGGTGGGGGGGGAGGGCAAAAGGGGTGATTAGGGTCACATGTGAGGGGATGCACTACAACTAGTGTTCGGGTCGTGAACATGATGTAATGTATCCAGAATTTGAAATACGATGTACATCCGAAAATAATAAAAATTAAAAAAAAAAAAGAATGTAATTACTCACTGTCGAGAGAAACGCAGTTTGTGCTACTTTGCAACCTTTATTAACAGAAAAGAGAACCAGTTCCCCTCTCATTTTTGGTGTCTGTAGTAGATTGCCAAAACTGTATACAAATTTTTTCCATGAAGAGGTGGAAGAGCTCCTTCCTTGAATCTGGCTTGGACATGTAATTTGCTTTGGCCACTGGGACAGCAGCACACCTGACACAATCAGACACTTGAAAAGTGCTTGTGTACTGGGGCTTGCCCTCTCTCGCTGCTACCATGTGAATAAGCCTGGGCAAGCCAGCTGGAGACAGAGACATCACATGGAGAGACCTCTCAACCCAAAGAATCATGGGATATAAATATCTGTTTTTAAGTCATAATGGAGTGGTTTGTTATATAGCAAAAGGTAACTATTACAGTGTCTCAGAAAGAAACGAATTGTTGTAATTGCCCATTTTATCTCTGTCAACTATGTAAGTAATAAAGGTGGGTCAAGTCATCTCTTTTCTTTGGAAATCATCCTGTGTCACACAGAGCTTGATTGTGGAGACATCTTTTTTTTGACCACTCTTCCTCAGATGAGGTTGGAGGGTGGTTCCAACAACTTGAACTTTTTAAGGAAAAGGAACCTCCCTGGCAGATGGCCAAGAAACCAGTATTAATGCTTACCATTAACTTCAGTAGAAAATCAAAGAAACATTAAAAAAAAAGACTTTACTTTTTTATTTGACAATTGTGAATGTCCCATTGTTTATGAAATAACCAGTTACTGAATTAAGGCCTGGAAAAAAGAAAAGAATATCTCCTAATTTCTCAAAAGGAATAGTAAGTTGAGTAGCCTAAGAAATGTCCTTCCCTTAGAAAAAGCCAGCTTGCTCCTATTCTGAAGAAAGAATGCTAGGAATCACACAGTGAAGAGGAAACTATAAGAAGAAATGACACTGACAGACACGGCTTGTGATGGCCAGAGCTCTGGTTCTCAGAAATAAATCTCCAAGCCAGAAGTGTCATAGAAATTGCCAAAGGAACATACAGAGATTTCAGAAGACTCCAGGGAGAGCGGTGAGATAGCAGTTTGGGGATTTCCAGGCAGGACTAAAATTTAGACAAACTCTCTGAACCTATGAAATCAATGATAAGACCCACACTAAAATCATGCTTCGCTGGAAAGGAAAACAACAATTAACAAATGAAACACACAAAGGAAATACACCAATATTTCCAGAATTGTCTTCAAGTAGAGGAAGAAGAGTGGTATTTATTTTCTTCTTCCTTCCTCCTCCCTTAGTGTCTCTTTCTCTCTCTCTCTCTCCCCTTCCTCTCCCTTACTGTTGAATATTTTATTGGCTCCATGAAAAAAGTCATAAACACAAGAATGTGCATTTGTATTATATCTTATTTTCTTGAAAGCAGAAAAAGTACAAATACTTGTATTATATAGTCACTGCAATGTGAAAGGAATAGTGGATGAAGTCATGCCAAGTAGGAGATTTATCCATTTATGTATCTCTCCACACACACATATGTATATATCTGTGATATGTCTATCTATCTTGTTATATTTCTTTCCTATTTTTGTAAACATGTTCACTATTTCATTTTTAGGTCTAACTTTTGGCTTTTTCTCTTTAACACAAGAAACACATAAATATATGCAAATAGTATATGAAGACCAGTCAAAAGCAGAATGTATGGGTTGAAAAATAAAAATCTCCCTTTCTACTCTAATCAATCTGTATGTATCCTTCCAGTTTGTGTGTGCCATTTTCCATGCATTTACAAATCTATATGATGCACTCTGCTATAACGAGTGTTTCTCTAGTGCAAATTAGAACACACATCATTGGTAAATGGAGGTCGTCAATATAATGTGGAAGTCACACTGGTCCATATGCGATTTGTTTATAAGCATAAGGAGCCAGGAGAGTGGTGGTAGGATTTATAAAATTGAGCAAGAAAGAACAGAGCCCTGAGCTCAGTGTTTGAACTGGCCGCAGGAATCTTTCTGTCTATACTAAAAAAAAAAAAAAAAAAAAGTAATAATGGTTAAAAGCTAGCAATTTTATCCAGAATTCCCTTTGTAGAGAGAGGCACCCAGCTGTCAATGAATGGCAGATTGCACCACAACGAAGGCCAAGAGTAAGAGCCTATAGAGAGCGGAGGGCAGTGTTAGATAGAGTAGCTAGAGAACATCTCTTTGAGGAGGTGATGTTCTTCTTCTTTGAAAAGAAACCTGAAAGAAGTGAGAGAGCAATCCAGTGAAGATCGGAGGGTGGGAGGGGTGGGCGGGGACCATAGTCCAGGCAAGGGGAACAGCAAGTGGAAAGGCTCTGATGGGGGAACAAACATGAAATGTTTGAGGAACAACAGGAAGACCAGTATGGGTAGAGTGAACAGGGCAGAGAGTAGGAGGAGAAAACATTGGGAAGATCAGCAGGTACTGAATCATAAAGGTCGTCATAGGCTGAGATGAGAAAGTTAGATTTCATTCAGAGGTGCTAGGAAACCACTGAAGGGTTCTGAGCAAGGAATTGATAGAATCTGTTTGTGTTTTAAAAATCACTCTTGAAACTGTGTTAGAAGCCAATATTGGGGGAAGAGTGAAATCAGGGAAACCCATCAGCCACTTAGATGAAAGACCACGGTGGCTTGAACTATAGTGATCTTGGGAGAAAATATATTTTGGAGCTAGAAATGTTAGTGCTTACACATGGATTGGAGGTAGAGTGTGAGGGAAGGAGAAAAATCAGGGATGATCCCTAGCCTTGGACCTGAGTAAGTGGGTGAATGGTGAGACCATTTATGATGGTGGGAAAAACTGGTGCACAATAGGTTTGGTAGAAGGAGAGAAATTGGAAGTTTTCTTCAGACAGTTAATTTTAAGATGCCTATTAGACATCTAGGTAGAGAACTATGAATTTCAAGATGTTATTGAACAGATGAACACGGAACAAATAAATTCTTTGTAACAGTCAACTACTTCAGGACTTGTTAATGATTCCGTGTGTTGGCGGTGTTCATCTTAACCAGATCAATGTCAGAAAAAATTAAAATAGAGGATGTAGAAGAACTTCAGAATGGAATGCAAATGCAAATTGTATCTAATTGCGTTGCAAGTTTAACAAGGCAAAAACGGCAAATGACACAGTCAGCCTTCTCTTAATCACACACTTCTCTTCTGGAGAATGGTAGTAGGGCTTTGTTTCAACTGGCTGACCGCTTCTAGTCTCTTTTCCAGAGAAAACATCTCCTCTACATACCCCCTCAAATCACCAAGGCAAAGGAAGTGCGTGTCCTGTACTAAACCCTGGAATCTTCCCATTTACAAATGTAGCTCTTTAAATATTATGGAAATTATACAAATTTTACTAAAAGTCTAGCCCAATCAAATAAAAATGTTTATTCCTCACTTTGATATTAGAATATGAGGGCATATTTCACATATTTCCAACTATCATAACATGTACATTTTTAATCATGCATTATAAAAGCAAATATTACTTCAAATGAATCAGTTGGCCATGAAACTATATAGCCTTTGAATACAACAGCTTGTATTTGTTTGTAACAATTGACCCGAATCAAGTTTTCACAGTGGGATTAACACAAACCATGGTAAGTAGAACATTGAGACAAACATTTATTTTTTTTGGTAAGATTATTTGGATCTGATTTCTGTCAAAATTAAGCCAGTTCTCCACTTCATCTGATATACTTAGTCATAGTCTAAGAATGTAGCTATGACTTTATCAAATATTCATTTCAAGTGCCAGATAGGTCAATATACCAAAAGCAAAAGTTACAAAGAACTCTTTGACCTAATCAAGTCTGGGAACAGCTTCAAATGCCTTGTGAAATGTGTGTGTGTGTGTGTGAATGTACGTATGTGCACTTTCTTCCTTCTGCATTTAGCTTTGTCTAGTGTCTTATATCATAAAAGGACATGATACCACTTGATGGCTGTCTTTGACGTTGCAAGGTTACTTCCCAGTTCACATTTACTCATCACTGCTGATCTTGTTCAAAATCAATACCACCTCAGGTAGTCCTGCAGCTGAGAACAACCAGGATGGGATTCCGCAGGGAAGCACTGAACGGTCACTGCCCTAGGGGGGAGGGTCAGGATGCCTCCCTCTTACTGAGATGTGTTATCAGTGCAGAGAGGATCCCCTTTAAGTGTCGGTTATCAGGTAAAATTCATCAGAGACCAAAGCCACAGCTAAGCAGCTACACTGTCTTAAGACATCTCCTTGGCTTGTAATGGGGGAATCAAGAAGGAAATGGAATGGTTACAGTTTTCTAAAGGAAAATAATAATGAAAGTCTCTTTCCTTTGATAATAATGAATTTATTTGCACCAAATGGTTATCTGGATGTAAGACACAAGACTTATAATCAGTTAGGTATGTGTATATATGTGTGTGCGTGCATGCATGCACATCCATTCACTTAGCACATACTCATCCAAATAGACCATAGAGAGGGTACCTGTTGCCATCATAATTTATAAAAACCACCCCAAAACTCAGATGGCAGTGATCATTTATTAGTAGTCATGCATCTCTGGATCACCTGAGGTTTATTAGCAAGTCAACCAGGGCAGCTGTCTCAGATGTTCCTCGCACTCCTGGTACCAGCAAGCTAGCCAGGGCATTCTCTTCTCATAGCCCTGACAAGGTGCCAGAGGACAAGCAAATGCACCAGGACCAAAGGAAGCCTGGGCTAAGAGCTGCTAAGAGATGTTGTCACCTCTGCCTCATTCTATTGGCCAAAGCAAGTCACAAGGCCAAACCCTAGATGAAAGCGGGGTATGGATGGGGAAATAGATTCTGTTCCTTTAGTGGGAGGAGTTCCAATGTCATATGGCAAAGTGTGTGGGTACAGGGAGGTTTAAGAATCATGGTCAATAATGCCATCTACCATAGACCAACTATTCATCTTTTAATCTGGAGAAATAAAAATAATAAATTAAAAACATAGATTTGTGGACAGACAGACCTGAGTTCAAATCCTTAATAGCTCTGGCCCTTGAACAGTCAACATTAACTTCCCTTGTTCTTATTTTCTACATAAGTAAAATGGAAATAATAACATTTGCCTCACAGGATTTCTGCAATTATTAAGACATAAATTATGGACAGTAGTCCACAGTAATCTTCTAAGTAATGACACCAGTAATTATTGTTACTATTATCACTATTATTACCGTTACTATCATTATTATTCAAAGCTAGAAATAGCTGAGGCTTTTATTCTATCAAAGTTGGCATACTCAATTTCTTCCCCAAATTATGCTTCCAGGTATGAATTGTGCCACCTTTGTCCACAAAAGGAAACCAAACAGAACAAAATGAAAATTGTAGATCTCATGTCCTCTGCATCATTCCTGGCCCACACAGCTTTTGAAAGGAGAGTCTCTGTGAAGTGAAATGTACTAAGCAGGGAATCTTGAGGACAGCTTTGTGACAATAAATGCAGAGAGGGAAATCAAAGATCCTCGTGCAGTCATGCACTAGGGAAAATGAGTTGCTTTGGTTCAGGGATCATTAGTTTCTTTTGAAATCATTTGGGAAGTAGGTTGTTTGGAAGGATCGGTGGTTGAATGGTTGGCTGGAGCCGGGACCTGTTCTGGTAGCAGCCCTCGAGCTTTCTCTGAGTTGGATCTGCTTAGAAACATGACCTCAGCACACTGCAGCCCCAACTCTCTCTTCTCATCTGCTTTGTTTCACATTCAGTGACACTCCTGATGTTCTGGCATTTTACCCGCAAGATGTGGATATATATGTGACTTCTGTTCTTGAGTCAGCTGAAATATACCCAAATTAAAATTTTTTCCTAATTGAGTACATAATTGAAGCTATTTTTATTTCTTACACAAAGTAGTTGTTTTAATTCTCTACTAAGCTAAATCCATTCCTTTTCCACTGAGGTTGTATTTGAACCATAACAATTTAGCTAATTTTTAAAAAGGACAATTCAGAAAAAAATCAAAAATTGTATCTAAATAATTACACATAATACATTTAATTAATGTTATTGACTCTCTTGATTGTTTCTGTATATGTTGAAACAGTCTAAAATTCCTTTCTAGGCTTCATGTAAACTCAGTTTTCTGAGTCTAGCACCTTTATTTTCTCTCCTTCTATAGTAATGCTTCTTCTTGGCTTTCTTTCATATCTTATTTTAACTTCCAAATCTTTAATTTCTGCATTATTGAATTATGATTGCAAAAATGGTCCCTGCTGAATCTTGGTGTCTGTGTCCTTTCAGAAAACATTAGCTGAAAATCAGTGTGCCAAGTACTTCTGGCCATTTCTATAGAAGGTATGGGTGTGTGTGTCTGAAGTAAATGTGTAAATTGCCACTTTTATCTGTTCTTCCCTCTCCAGAGGAGTCCTCCTGGCCTCTGTACCTGCACTCTGCCCTGAGATGGATGACCTATTCACCAGTGGGAAGGGTGCTCGTGGGAGTGAGAAGAGATGCTTGGAATCCCCTCCCAAGGCCTGGGATTCCAGTCCCAACGTCCAAGATGAGATCCAGAGTTGCCGTCTGCCATCCCGGAAATGCTTTCAGCCGTAACCACTGGGCTGGAAAGAGGGTGCTTACAGAGCTGTGCCTTTCGCAGCTGTTTGCCAAAGCTGCACTTCTAAACATAGCAGAGCCCCCTCCCTGTAATTCCAGCCCCAGCTCGCACAGCCCACCTGGCTCTTTTGAGGCATTCGCTTTGAGTAAGTGACTGAGAGGCCGCTGAGATACCCTCTAGGAATTGGCAGCTGCTGCCAAGTCTTTGGTTTCTCTAGCTTCAGCGAGCAGCTCTGGGTCATTTTCACGAAGCCCAGACACTCCTCAAGATGATTCAGTGCGAAGGATCAGATATGACCCTGCGGTCCTTTTTGATCCCAGGCGCGTCTGAACATGCAGTACAGGAAGAAGCTTTGTGATCGGCTTACAGGGTTGATCTTTGTGAAACTCCCGCTCATGAATCTCTCTAAGGGAGAGTGGTTCTCCGCTTGTACTGTGAGCACAATATTGTCATTATTATTTGCACTTTTCTAAGCTTTACGTGGCAGAAATTCAGTCTGCCTCTTGGGGAAGGCAGCTTTTCTTAAAAGCAAGAATTGCAGTATTTTCCTAATATAAACGCACATACAGGTTTCGTAATGTAAAACTCTTGCAGGCATTCGCTGATGTTTCCCTTCTGGCCTAAACTGCTGGGTGTGACTAGTTTAAAAGCTGTCAAAATGACATAAAACAGTTATTAAAACCACTGGCTGCCTCACTGCCAGAGGGCAATATTGTTCCATAAATAGTCTGCATCGCACCAGTGCTTAGAGCAAGACCAAGCCATCAAACCTAAGGGCAGAGGCATTTTAAATACACGGTAAAGTGCAATCATATGTAGAGTCCCACACATAAGCAAATGGAAACATTTTTTGCAGTAGCAATTTGGGCAATAGGTACAAGTGAAACATAGGTATTTTCAGTATATATTTGAGCATCTAAGTGAACATGTAATTGCACAATGAGCCTTTCACAGCAACTCAATTAAACATGTAAATTATTGTCAAATGTTCCCAGCAGCCATGGAACATTTTCAGTGTCCAATGTCATTATCCTCTATCAGGCATTTGTGCATCAGAGTATGCATTTCTGTAATTAAATAGCAATTATTTTTACTTCCAGTCCCATTAGTAATATTTAAAATTGGAAGTTCTATATTGTCTTTCTTCTTTTTTGGCTTGGATTCATTATATGTTCAATGAAAACACATTTTATGAAATCAATGGGTTCCTACAGAAGCATCTTTTAGCATTCTTGTCTTTGGAAAGGTAAGGTGACAATGGGGACCTTTTAAAAATAGAATCCCATGAATGCATTATTCCAAAATGTCTGGTACTCACACATTGCATACATTTAGAGATGAGCTGCTGGTGGTTTACTATCAATTAGTAGAATATTATCTACTTAGATAATAAGGTAGATAATAAGGTAGAATATTATCAACCTTAAGAATTTAATTCCCAACAAGTATTTTCCCACATTATTTTTTAAGCAACTGTCTATCCTAAGAAACTTGTGGTAATTGTTTCTTTCATTTAATTCATGGCGTTGCTTGTAAAAAGTGAATAGACAAGCCCAAGGCATTATTTTGAGCCTCTTTGTGTGTGTAGGTTGGGAAGGACTCGAGATAAAAAGCCAGAAACACATTGTGGAGGTATTTCCTACAATGGATGGTAGAATTCACATCGCTGGTCAGTTTTTGATCCTTCCAAGAGAATCTAAGTAACGGACTATCAAAAGGTATTCATGATAAGAAAAAGAATCTTCTATGATACGGGACAGTATCCTGTGGGTATCTTCTAGGCAGGAATGATACCGGCTCAACACAAGTTTGATGTAAGGGAAGCCATATTGCAGAAAAGAAACCATATCGTAACTTTGAATGACCTCTGAATGACCTCTGATTAACTAACTCAGATGTGCTCTGTAGATTTTATGGCCCCTCCTAGCTGCTGTAAGTTGATAATTTTGTTCTTTTGAGTTCCTTAGCAATGTGATGACCCGCTGGGCAGAGAGTCTATGCTGATAGCCATCATCAATGACAACTGAAAGATCAGGATGTAGGGTATTGTTCCAGTCTCTGATGCACATCCAGTAAAATAAAAGACTATCAGGAACTTAGATCAGATGTCTGCTGCTGCCAGGAGACTAGATGCCTCCCTCACCAGGAGACCAGCCCTCTGTGTAAGTGGCCTGTAGTCTTTGTTCTATAAGATGGTTCTTTCTGATATTAGTCAGCCATCTTCCCCCTTGCTAGCAAACTGTAATAAAAAACCCTATCTCTCCTACCACCCTGCCTCTTGAGTGTTGGCATGTCCTGCGGTGGGCAGACATCCCCCCTCGGGTGGTAACAGGAACAGATTCCAACAGAACCAGAAAAAACTTTGCCCTACTAAGTTTGCTGATTTAGCCAAATGAGTTGGAGCCGAACCAATCAATTCAACTAGTGTACTTCAATCTGTCCTTCTACTAAAAATTAACTATTACTGTTTCTACTGCTTATTTTAATCACTCAGTTGCATGCTACACAAGTTCTGAAGATGTGAAATATACAGATTTCCACAGGGTATTCCTTTCATTATTTTGTTTTGGGTTTACTTTGAAAAAAATTATGCAAAGGGTTGTGTTCTGAAGTTCCAAATGATTTCAAAAATCAAACCAATCCAATCAATTTCTCAGTAATTGGCTTTGAAGAAACTGAGACAAGAGAAATGCAAACAAAGTGCTTTTAAATAAATCATAATTACCCATGCAAATGTCTCCAATAATTTGAGGGTTTAATCAGATGACTAACAATTTGGAAGCCCTCTTGCATTTAGTAATGTGACAGGCAGCAGGAATGCAGAGAAAGCAGTCGGGTAGGGACAATCTGAGATGTGAGAAGGAGAAGCTGGGTTAACATCTAAAATTATCTAAACTTGGAAAAGTCTCATCACAGGAGACTGTTTATACATTCACCTTATTAGTAAAGACCTACATATATATTCAACCTTTCCAACTTCTTTTTAAGCCTTTTTAAGCATCTTTGTGTGCAACAAAGAGCAGGTGTTGGTTATTCAAATTTGGAGCTTGTTACCAGCTTCCACACAATACCCCCTCCCCATTTCATGGCAGTATCCTAATGTCTTCTCTTGCCACCCAATCTTCTACTTTCTAATTACAGAAAACTTTTTAAAGAGGTGCACTTGTGTAGCTCTAGATGATGCAACCTTTAACAATGTTATTTTACTCCTGCTTGGGGGGTTCAAAATCAATACGGTATGTGACTTCCTCGTGATATTTTTTTTCTGAAACCAAGAAGCAAAGTACTCCACTTAGTGCAGTTTTAATTAAACTGAATACATTATACAACACTCTCCTAATTTGCTTTGCCTAGAAAATGTTTTTTAAAGTGTTACAAATCAATCAACTAATTGAGCTATGTAGTAGGAAATGCAGATGGCATCTCGTTACTCTCTGTTTTCACTCTGCCAACCAAGTGCCTCTTCAGAGACACGGTTTGTGTTGGGGCTGGTAATTTGCATCCCATGACACCAGTCTAGGGTTGTGGCTTTAACCAGTGCCAACAGCTACCAAGGCAAAACAACACAAAATGCACTGACCGAGGGAGAAGATGGAGTGCAGAGATGGTGGCAAGGGGACAGAGGTGGCACAGCAAGGGCAGCTCCAGACAGTTCCGCTTATCGTCTATTCTATACTGGACCAAGAGCAGATGGTTTTATCTGCCTGTTCACAGTGTGGTTCAACAGGAATAAGGTCGTAACTGCTTCGGGGATTTTTCTTTTTCAACTCATCTAATACTGGGAGATATTATGATTTGTCTCCTGCTGTGCTCTTGCAGTGTAATTTCATAAATATTAATTCAGTATGAGGCACTATACCTGGTGCTGGGATGACATGCTGACTGTTGGAGGTGGTGAGGTCCTTGCTCTTGAAGGGCTTCCGTTTAACAAGCATTTGTTGAGCACGTATATTCTTAGGCACAATGTTGGGTGTGTGATAATCAAAGACAAAAATAAAATGTCTCTGCCCTCAAAGATCTTCCAGTTTAGTGGGAAACAGATATGCCAATAGTCACTGTACAATGTTGTTTTATGTTATTCATGAAAACATGTATGAGACAAACATAGAGAAGAACTATCTTTGCCTGGGAGATATTTGAATCCTTTATAGAGGAATCAGAAGGTAGAATATATTCTAGTGCAAAATACTGGCTTTGGGTGATGAAGAAAGTTGAGCATTATCTGAAGTGTAAAGTCATCTCATTTTTGGTAGCTCCCCAGCAAGCATCTCTCTACAGTTCATATTATGATGGTCATCAACCCTGAATTACATATTTGTCCTTTTTGTCACATTTGAGGTTGTTGTTACAGTTTAAAGCATTGCTTGGGACTTATACACTTAGGACTGTTGCTATGTCAACCCACGTCTGAAATGCATCATAGGAAATTCTGACTCAGCAGCCACAGGCTCACATGCTTTAGAACTGTTGACTAAGATTTTATCAGAACATAGCTAGTTTCCTCGGGATGCCTTATTCAATCACTTAAGACATTCCAAACCTTAAGGCTCTAGGGTTAGAAGGTGGGATAGGGATGGAAGGCTGATGCTCCTATCCAGCCAATTGATGCATGCTGTGTTTAAGTTTTAAGTGGACTTCCCATTTGTGTGAAAGACTATTCAAATCTCGATAATCTGAAAGATACTTAATGTAAACATGTCAAAAAGGCTAAGAAACTTATTTGAGTCACTTGAGTTATGTTTGATAAGCTGCTGCTTCTTTCTACTCTAGTTCAGTGTTTTCTAAAGTGTGGTCCCCTTCAACCCTGGTAATTTGCTAGACATGCAAATTCCTGGGCCCCGTCTCAGACCTACTGTATCAGAAACTCCAGTGGGTGGGCCCAACAATCTTGTCTGAAGAACCTTCCAGGTGTTTCTAATGTAAGCTAACTGAAAACCAATTCTTTAGTATATTCATAATGCCCAATGCATCAAAGTGTCTGTTGAGTTGAGTTCTATTTAGATAGTGCTAAAAAAGCATATTAAACACTTTATTTCTATTCAAATTAGATTAAGTTTCTTATGAAATGTTAAAGAATCAATTTTTCTTATTTTTTTTTCTGAAGAGAGCACGATTTTTGTCTACACATAAAAAGAAAAACAAAGAACTAACTTTAGTTAAGAGTCATGTAGATCAAACAGCTTGGCTGATTATTTCACTTTTCAATAAGTAATATTTTGCATTTAAATATCTATTAATTATGTTTATATCATTTGGGAAGAAAATCAGATTGGTCACCCTTAAGCTTAACTAGTATTCTCACCAAATCAGAGTGGTTTATTGGGGCCAAGGAAACTAGGGATAAACAAAATCCCCAGTTAGTTTAGTTTAGATAAGTAAAATGTGGTATATACATATAGTGGAATATGATTCAGCCTTAAGAAGGAAGGAAGTCCTGTCACATGCTATAACATGGATGAACCTTGAGGACATTATGCTAAGTAAAATAAGCCAGTCAGAAAAAGACAAATACTGTACGATTACACTTATATGAAGTACGTTAGAGTAGTCAAATTCATAGAAACAGAAAGTAGAATGGTGGTCATCAGGAGTTGAGGGGAGAAGGGGCAGTGGAAACACAGTAGGGACTTTATAGCTCACTTGGCTTGGCATGGACGAGGTCAACACAGTGAGGCATATCTTCTGTGCTATTCTAAGGACAAGCAGATGGGTTTTGAGTGAGGTGGGGGAAAGACCACAGTTAGGTAGTTTAAAGGATTCCTTCTACCATGTTTTATTTTCCTTAGGTTGAAAGTACTAAAATATCTATCATCTCAGCTGACTTGAATTCATTCTTCAGAAAGCAGTCTTGTAAGAAGAAAGTACTTAATAATAGAGATGAGAGATACCCAAACTTTTCATAAGGAGGAACAAATCTTGACTTCCCAAAGCTTTAGTATCTAGTCCAAACCTGCTTGGGAAGGAGTGCAAACAGCTAAGCATTCTTAGAGCCCTTAGAGGGAAGTCTGCCACCTTGGAGATCAGCAAAGTAAGAGCTGTGCTGAAGACTAGATATTTTGCAAAGATTTTTACAAACTATAAAGTGTTAATGCAAATATTAAATCTCTATGTATATCCACTGGTTATTTTTCATTAACTAGATGACAAAACCTGAACTAAACAATACAGTTATAAAGATGACATCCTGAGTTCCAGGACCATGAGGACTCACGGGACTTTGATGTGACTGCAGCTTCTCTATTGCAGAGCAGAGAGAAATGGAAATGAAAGGCGTGTACATTGGTACAATACACTGTTTGGAAAACATACACTGATTGGAAAAAACTCTCACATACACAGACAACAAAAAGGCAAGCTGCTACCTACATGAGATGGGCTTCAATTCTCCCCACTTGTATAACACTTCCCCTTTCTCATCCACAGACTGTCAGAACGTCAGGAGAACGTTTCTGGACCAAGAAGATGCTTCCACAGTTTATACTTTTCCTAATGTTGAGCCTCCAAACCTAGAGTTTTCTGGCATATCTTAGAAATTCAGGCTCAAGGAATATAACTATTGCCAAAAGAGTAATTTCTAAGAACAGCATTAGGACGTTCTGAGAATAGGGTAAAAGAGAAGTAGCTTCTGTCTTTGTCCTCAAGAAAGCATAATTGTCATTTAACAAAATTTTCAAAACCTTAAATTAGTAAATATGTTACCCTTCAATAAGGAAATGATTTACAGCCTTGAAGAGTTCAGCACATAGTTTTAGCTACCAAGTGTGATTTTTCTGCCTCTTTAAAATACGAATATAACATGTGTTATGACAAAGTAATAAAAATCTTACTTTTACTGTGGGAAAACATTAGTACTTTAATCACATTATTGTTTGAATTTAATAAAAAAAGCTCTAGATGTAATCATTCCTCATTTTGTAAGGAGAACATTTTAAACCTGTGTCAGAGGTAACAGCTGATCTTGTTCACTCTCTAGCCAAACCTTGGCCTTCAGAGAAATTTTATATTCTCAAGAAAGAAAAGAATTACCCAAGTTTAGAATAAATATCTTCCAGAGGTACAGGAGCTGAGAAATAAATAAGGTTCTAAAGATGAAAAACAGCAATAAAAAGTCCATGTCATAAAAGGCTCTAACTCCTTGATTCCTATAAACATTCATTCATTTCCTTAATTCAATAAATATTCAGAAAGTATCTACTTTGTGACAGGTACATCCTAAACTTTGGGGATGAAAACTTACATTATATTTGGGGTAACACAGAAAATAAACAGGGGCTGCCGCGGTGGTGCAGCGGTTAAGTGCACACGTTCTGCTTCAGCAGCCTGGGTTTTGCCAGTTCAGATCCCGGGTGTGGACACGGCCCCGCTTGGCACGCCATTCGGTGGTGGGCATCCCACATATAAAGTAGAGGAAGATGGGCACGGATGTTAGCTCAGGGCCAGTCTTCCTCAGCAAAGAGAGGAAGATTGGCTGCAGTTAGCTCAGGGCTAATCTTCCTCAAAAATAAATAAATATATATATAAAAGAAAATAAACAAATAATAGAACAATATAATTTCAAATAGTGACGAATACTATGAGGAAAATAAAAATGGCTATTGGAATAATGAGTGATTGAGTGAGAATCTTTGTACATGATCATTCAATAACAAGTTTCACATTCTTTCATAATAAAGCAACAGTTGTCTGGATGCACTGAATAAAATGAAAAAAATTAATAAGCACCTACTCTGTGCTAGGCAATACAGAGGATTATAAAAATAATTTAAGATGCATCATTGCCTTCAAGGAAACAAGATGTTATTAATGCAAAAGTTGATCAACAGTTCAAGTCAAGAGTACATATAGATGCCACAGAGACATAAAAATAATAGTAGTAATAGCTATCTCTTATGTGCTAAATATAGTAAATAATATTGATGGAAAAAAAGACCCCAAATATATAGTGTATTAGTGTGTTTTAGGATATTTAGTATTTAGTTTTATCTTCCCTTAGAAAATACAAATTCAAAATTATGTAAAATCCAAAAAGTGATAAAAACCAAACTACATTGTTCAGGAATTCATATATGTAGTAAAACTACGAAGTAAACCTGTTGGAGAAGGGGACTGTCCACTGGATATTGGGTATTGGCCATGTCCTGGTCTCTCCTCTTCGGGGACAGTCACACAGAAGTTCATTTTAGAACTATCTGCCAAACTGAAAATTTGAGTTTATGCCCATTTCTCTGTGTAAGTGATATTTCATGATTAAAAGAATTAAAAATATAGAAAAAAGAAGAAAATGAGAGACAGAAGAATAAGGAAGGAAGAAAAGAAGGGACAGAGGAGCTATCCTACATGAGTTGAGAGATGGAAGCAATTAAAATTACCATGCTAAAAGGGAGAACTTTATTGAGAAGGATTTTGAGCTGGACCATGAAGGGTGAATTAGATTTGCTTAAATAGAAATGCAGGTAGGGTCATTCCAAGCAAAGGAAAGAATATATACAGATGCCTTGAGGTAGGAAAGCTCAAGGATGTTTCGGGGATCAGAAATTAAATTAGTCAATGTGAATAAAAGTGTCATAATGGAGAATCCTTTAGGAGAGTCTTTAAAGATGGTGACATAGGAGGCTCCTGACCTCCCCTCCTCCCATGGACAGTGAATGAACAGTTATACATGGAATAATCTCCTCTAAAAGAAATTCAGAAACTAGATAAGCGACTCCAATATATTGGGTAAATGAGAAAATACCCACATCGAAATGGGTAGGAAAGGCTGAGACACTCTCTTAGCATAAATTCCACTCCTGGCACAGAGCCATACAATCAGGAGGGAACCCCCATTCCCAGCTTCTGCCTGAGGAGTGAAGGGATTGGACCCCACATCTACTGCCCCAACTTTTAAGACTCTCACCTGAGGGATGGGTGACCCAAATACCTTGCTTTTAAGGCCAACAGGGTTTGCATCCATGAGACCCACCAGATTACAGCAAACAAAGAGGTGATTATTAAGGGCCATAAGCATTCATTGCAGCTATCAGCCCAGGGCTCAACACAGAGGCAGCACGCAAAAATTGCATCTCCCAGTCTTTCCCTGAATGAGGTCTATTTTTAAATATTAGAAGCTATTGTATGAGGGTTAGGCTTCTGATTTTGCATGCATCTGGGGGCAGACAGCAATTTTCCCTGGAGATGAAGGAAGCCAGAGGACACCTCTCCACTCCTGCCTCAAGTTGCCTCTGTCTTCTTGGAAGGAGCTTCTATATGCATCTGCACCCTAGCTTTTGCAGCTGCTGCCCAAGAGACAGGTCCCCAGAACGCTTGGCTCTGATATCCAATGGGCCTTCCATTCATGAGTCCCATAGTACTGTAGCAAACAAAGAAGCAACTCTTAGCTGGCTAATCCCCAAGGCTAAGCACAGAGGGAGCAGACAAAAACACCCATCTCTCAGTCTTTCCCTAAAAAGCTTCTATTTGCATGCTTCAAAAGCAGCTGCCTAATGGTCAAGCTTTTAATTTAACACACATCTAGAGGCTCGCTGCCAGGAAAGCCTGTGGACACCTTGCCTGCCATCTCCCTCTAGCCCACTCTAAGTTTCCAGTATCTCTCTGGAAGGAGTTTATACACATGTCTGGTGTTCCAGCTTTTGCAACTGCTGTCTAAGAGATGGGCCTCTGGATCACAAGCCTCTGATAACCAAAAAGGCTTGCATTTAAGAGTCTCACAGGAGTGTAAGCAAAAAAAGACGTTTTTAGCAGTCTCAGAAGCACCCTTACCTTTGGGGCTATCACCTGGGATCAGTACAGAGGGAGCAGACAAAAATGCTCACCTCCCAGTTGAACCCTGGAAGAATCCTAACTATGCGTATTCCCAGTTGCTGTCTGAGGGTCTCAGTTTCTAGCCAGCCTGTATTTAGGTGTTGAAGGCAATCCTCCCCTTTGGAACCAAAGGGTCTTGGCACACCCTCAACTAATGAGAGCCACTAAAAATAAAGAAGGTAGCTTGAACAATCACCTAGGCTTAAGAGACAACCAGGAGCACAGGCTGCGCTGACTGATGAGCTTTATCTCCAACACAAGACCACTCTGTCAAGACTGGGAGTGGTAGCTATTTTATCTAATCCACAGAAACCAACACACAGATTCAAGGAAAAGGAAGAAAGAGGGGCCGGTCTGTGGTGCAGTGGTTAAGTTCCCACATTCTGCTTCGGTGGCCCAGGGTTTACTGGTTCAGATCCTGGGTGCAGACCTAGCACTGCTTATCAAGCAGTGCTGTGGCAGGTGTCCCACATATAAAGTAGAGGAAAATGGGCACAGATGTTAGCTCAGGGCCAGTCTGCCTCAAAAAGAAAAATTAATTAATTGATTAAAAATTAACAAAAAAGAAAGAAACATAAGAAGATGTTCCAAACAAAAGAAAAAGATGAAACTCCAGAAATAAATTTTAATGAAACAAAGCTAAGTGATTCACCTGAGAGGGAGTTCAAAATAATGGTCATAAAGATGCTTACAGAGATCAGGAGAACAATACATGAACAAAGTGAGAATTTCAACACAGAGATAGAAAATATAAAACACACAAACAAATGACAGAGCTGAAGAATACAATAATTGAAGTAAAAATTTCAATAGAGGAGTTCATCATCAGACTAGATCAATTGGAAGAAAGGATCAGCAAACTTGAAGACAAGGCAGTGAAATTCAGGGGAACAACAACAAAAAAGAATGAAAAAGAACAAAGATAGCTGAAGGTATTTATAAGAAACCATTGTACGATCACTATACACTTTATAAGGTCCCAAAAGGAGAAGAGAGAGAGAAAGGGCCAGAAAGCTTATTCAAAAAAATAGTAGCTGAAGACTTGCTAACCCAGGGAAAGAAACAGTCATCCAGGTCCAGGAAGCTCAGATATTACACAACAGGAAGAATCCAAAGAAACCCATACTGAGACACATTAAAATTAAGTTGTCAAAAGATAAAGACTAGGAGAGAGTCTTAAAATCAGCAAGAGAAAAAACAACTTGCCACATACAAGGGAACTCCCATAAGACTATCAGCAGATTTTTCAGCAGAAACTTTGGAGGCCAGAAGGGAGTGGCATGATATATTCAAAGTACTGGGAGGAAAAAATTGCCAACCAAGAATACTCTACCCAGCAAAGTTACCTTTCAGCATTGAAGAAGAGATGAAGAGTTTTCCAGACAAGCAAAAGCTGAAGTTCACTACCACTAAACTAACCTTACAAGAAACTTAAAGGAATTTCTTCAAATTGAAATGAAAGAATATTAATTAGTACAAGAAAACATTTTAAAGTATAAAAATCACTAGTAAAGATAAATATGTAGTTAAATTTAGAATACTCTAAGTTGTAATGTGGTGGGTATATCACTTATAAGTCTAGTATTAAGGTTAAATGATAAAAGTATTAAAATAAGTATAATTACAATAATTTTTTAGTGTATACATAAAGTAAAAAGATGTAAAATGTGACATCAAAAACAAAAAATGTGTGGGAGTGTATAAATGTAAAGCTCTTTTAATACATTTGAAGTTAAGTTATCGTCATCTTAAAATAGACTGTTATAAATATAAAATGTGTTATGCAAGCCTCACAGTAACTACAAAGCAAAAATATAGTAAACACACAAAAGAGAAAGAGAAAGAAATCTAAATACAGTACTCCATAAAATCATCAAATTACAAAGGAAGAGAACAAGAGATGAAGGAAGAAACAAAGGAATTACAAACCAACCAGAAAGCAATTAACAAAATGGCAAAAGTAAGTCCACACCAATCAATAGTTACTTTAAATGTAAATTGATTAAATTCTCCAATCAAAAGACATAGAATGGCTGAGTAGATAAAAAATCAAGATCAACATATACATGGCCTACAAGAGACTCACTTCAGCTTTAAGGACACACACAGATATAAAGAGAAGGGATGGAAAAAGATATTTCATGCAAATGGAAATCAAAAGAATTTGGGCTAGCTGTACTTAGACAAAACAATCTTTAAGACAATCACTGTTGTAAGAGACAAAGAAGGTCATTACATAACGATAAATATTTCAATCCAAAAAGAGGATATAACATTTATAAATATGTATGCACCCAACATAGGAGCATCTATATATATACAGCAAATATTAACAGACCTAAAGGGAGAAATAGATAGCAATACAACAATAGTAGGCAAATTTGATACCCCACTTTCAACAATGGATAGATCATTTACACAGAAAATCAATAGGGAAACATTGGACTTAAACTACACATTAGACCAGATGGACCCAATAGACATATACACAATATTCTATAAAACAGTAGCAGAATACACATTCTTCTCAAGTGCACATGGAACATTCTTTAGGATAGATCATATGTTAGGTCTCAAAACAAGTCTTAAAATATTTAAGAATATTGAAATCATATCAAGCATCTTTTCTGACCACAATGATATGAAACTGGAAATCAACTACAAGAAGAAAACTGAAATATTCACAAATATGTAGAAATTAAACAAAACTCTCCTAGACAACCAATGAGTCAAAGAAATAAAAAAGTATCTTGAGGAAAATGGAAACACAACATACCAAAACTTATGGGATACAGCAAAAGCAGTTGTAAGAGAGAAGTTGAAAGCAATAAACAACTTCACTGAGAAATAAGATCTCAAATAAACAATCTAAGTTTACACCTCAAGGGACTAGAAAAAGAAGAACAAGGAAGCCCGAAGTTAGTTGAAGGAAAGAAATAATACAGATCAGAGCAGAAATAAATGAAATAGAGATTAAAAAGACAATAGAAAATATCAATAAAACTAAGAGCTGTTTTTTTTTAAAGTTAAACAAATAGACAAAGCTTTAGCTAGACTTACCAAGAATAAAGGAGAGAGTATTCAAATAAATAAAATTATCACTGACAGAGGAGACATTACAACTGATACCATACAAATCCAAAGAATCATAACATACTACTATGAATAATATATGCTCCCCAATATATAACCTAGAATAAATGGATAAATTCTTAAAAACATACAACCTATAAGACTGAATCATGAGGAAATAGAAAATCTGAACTGACTAATTACTAGTAAGGAGATTGAATCAGTAATCAAAAACCTCCCAACAAAAAAAAAGTCCAGGACCAGATGGCTTTACCGGTGAATTCTGCCAAACATTTAAAGAAGAATTAATATTAATTCTTCTCAATCCTTCCAAAAAATAGAAGAGGGGGCAATGCTTCCAAAGTCATTTTATGAGGCAGTATTACTCTGATACCAAAACCAGACAAGGACATTACAAGAAAAGAAAATACTGGCCAATGTCTTCAATGAACATAGATGCAAATATCCTCAACAAAAAATTGGTAAACTGAATTCAACAGTACATTAAAAGGATCATACACTATGATCAAATGGGATATATTCCAGGGATGCAAAACAGTTCAACAGCCACAAATCAATCAATGTGATCTGACACCACATTAACAAAATAAAGGATCAAATCATATGATCATATGATCATCTCAATGAGTGCAGAAAAATCATTTGATGATATTCAATATTCTTTCATGATAAAAACTCTCAACAAACTAGATATAGAGGAAACGTATCTCAACATAATAAAGACCATATATGACAAGCCCATAGCTAACATCATACTCAATGATGAAAAGCTGAAAACTTTTCCTCTAAGATCAAGAATAAGGCAAGGATGCCAATTCTCATGATGCCTATCAACATAGTACTGGAAGTCCTCACCAGAGTAATTAGGTAAGAAAAAGAAATAAAAGGGATCTAATCAGAAAGGAAGAAGTAAAATTGTCACCATTTGCAGATGACATAATACTATATAGAAAACTCTAAACACTTCACCAAAAAACCTTTAGATCTAATCAGTGAATTCAGTAAAGTCATAGGATACAAAATCAATATACAAAAATCTGTTGCATTTCTGATAAAAAGAATCTATCAGAAAGAAATTTTGAGAAAATAATTCCGTTTACAATAGCTTAAAAAAGAATAAAATATTGAGGAATAAATTTAACAAGGAGATGAAAGATCTGTATACTGAAAACTATAAGAAATTGATGAAAAAAATTGAGGAAGACACAAATGGAAAGATTTTCTGTGCTCATGGAATCGAAGAATTAATATTGTTAAAATGTCCATGCTACCCAAAGAAATCAACACATTCAATGCAATCCCTGTTTAAATTCCAATGGTGTTTTTCACAGAAATAGAAAAAAAACTCCTAAAATCTGTATAGTACCACAAAAGACCCTAAATAGCCAAAGCAATCTTGAGAAATAAGACCAAAAGTTAAAGGCATCATAATTTCTGATTTCAAACTATATTACAAAATGATAATAATCAAAACAATATGATATTGGCCTAAAAACAGATATACAGATCTGTCTGAAACAGAATGGAGACCCAGAAATAAACCAATGCATATATAGTAACTAATTTATGACAAAGGAGCCAAGAATATATAATGGAGAAAGGGTAGATTCTTCAATATACGGTGTTGGGGAAACTGGATATTCATATGCCAAAGAATGAAACTGGTTCCTATCTTATATCAAATACAAAAATCATCTCAAAATGGGTTAAAGAATCCAACATAAACCTGAAATTGTAATACTCCTAGAAGGAAATATAGCAGGTAAGCTCCTTGACGTCTATCTTGGCAATGATTTTTTTTGCATTTGACACCAAAGGAAAAGGCAACAAAAGCAAAAATAAACAAGTGGGACTACAGCAAACTGAAAAGCTTCTGCACAGCAAAGGAAACCATCAAGAAAATTAAAAGGCAACCAAGATAATGAGATTAGGTATTTGCAAACCATCTATCTGACATAGGTGGTTATTACCCAAAATGTATAAAGAACTCATACAACTCAATAACAATAGCAAACGAGAAAAACAGTCCAAAAAACAATCCCATTAAAAAATGGGTGGAGGAACTGAATAGACCTTTTCCCCAAGAAGACATATAAATAGCCAAAAGCTACATGAAAAGGTGCTCAACATTGCTAATCATTAGGGAAAACAGATCAAAACCATAATGAGATATTACCTCATACCTGTTAGAATGGTTATTATCAAAAAGATGATAGAGGGGCAGCCTCTGTGGCTGAGTAGTTAAAATTTCCCACGCTCCGCTTCAGTGGCCTGGAGTTTGTGGGTTCAGATCCTGGGTACAGACCTACTCCATTCATCAGCCACCCTGTGGAGGCATCCACATACAAAATAGAGGAAGATTGGCACAAATACTAGCTCAGGGCTAATCTTCCTCAAGAAAGAAAAAAAGAGGAAGATTGAAACAAAAGTTAGCTCAGGGTGAATCTTCCTCACCAAAAAAATTTTTAAAAAATGACAAGAGATAAGAAATGCTGGAGAGGATGTGGATCAAAGGGAACCCTCATGTACTCTTGCTGGGAATGTAAATTGGTGCAGCTACTATGGAAAACAGTATGGAGTTTCCTCAAAAAATTAAAACTAGAACTCCCATATGATCCAGCAATCCCACTTCTGGGTATATATCCAAAGGAAATGAAAACAAGATCTCAAAGAGATATCTGCACTCCCATGTTTATTGCAGCATTATTCACAATAGCGAAGACATAGAAACAACCTAAGTGTCCATAAATGGGAGAATGGATAAAGAAGATATGGTATATAATACAACAGAATATTATTCTGCCATGAGAAGGAAAGAAATCCTGCCATCTGTGACAATATGGATGGACCTTGAGGGTATTATGCTAAGTAAAATAAATCAGACAAAGAGAAACACTGCATGATATCACTTATATGTGGGATCTAAGACAGCCAAACTCAGAAATAGAGTGTAGAATGGTGCTTACCAGGGGGCAGGGGTTTGGAGAAATGCTTGATGGTGGTCAAAGAATACACTCTTCCAGTTACAAGATGAGTAAGTTCTGTGATCTAATATACAGCATGCGGATTATGGTTAGGAATACTGTATTATGTACTTGAAAGTTGCTAAGAGAGCAGATCTTAAATGTTTTCACCAGAAAAAAGAAATAGTAACTATGTGATGTGATGGAGGTGTTAGCTAATATTCTGGTGGTAATCATTTGCAATATATGTGTATCAAATTAACAGTTTTTGCACCTTAAACTTAACGTTATATGTCAACTATATCTCAATAACGCTGGAGAACATTAAAAACTAAAAAGAAATAAAATAAAAAGAAATCTCATAATGAAGAGGGGTATGAGAGAAGACTAGAAGGTAGGTTAGGAAGTAATCGGCTGGGACCTTAAAAGCAAAAATGAAAAATTGAAATTTTGACGGCTGAGACATAGATATGGGGACTATTTTTTCATTTTAGTAAACTTTTCCCCTTACCACATAAAAATAGACAACCTCCGTGTTTATTTGTACCACATCCTCAAATTTTTATGATCTTTTTGCTTGATTTTAACTTCTTCCAATGAATCTACAGCTGAATGGCAGACAAGGAACAGCATTTGAGGTAAGTGAATCATTGTCGTGCCTATGTGTGCAGCTGATAACAGCTGAGACTCTTGTGGGAGTCTGTCATTTGCCCCACTGAGGTGCTCATGTGGTAAGAGACAGCAGGTCTGGTTAGTTACCCAGGGCCCGATTTTTCAGCAGGTGCAGCATTTCAACAACTTTTGACAGGTCCTCCTCCACTTGCCATTGAAGTTGTTGGGAGGGGGGTAGTTTGAATATTAAATTCCAAAGTTAGTAAATAGTCTTATTGGAAAATATATCTTTGAGAAAAGAGAGTGAAGCTATCAAACAAATACAATTGACCTGACAAAGTACTTAATAAGGCACCCAAGAGCAGTGGAGGGACCCACCTGCAAATTCCTCATTATCACACACTTGACATACCCTAGGGAGTCGGCTTTCATGTACACCCGAAACAGCCCACGCTGCTGCCAATTGTATCTGCATTTGCATTGGAATGAATGTGTGATTAATATCCTGTTTTATTTATCCACTGGCTTTTTAAAGATGGATCTAATGTTACAGCCTAAACAGGAGCTAAAAGAAATTCAACCTGAAGGGTTGTTTCACTTAACATCAAAGGTAGGCAGGTGTCAAAGCACATTTTCAATAAATCAGTTGGTAATTTTCAAAAATTCCTCATAAAGTCTTTATTTTTTTTCTATTTCTTCTGGGAACAAGGTTTAGTAAAAATAGAAGACACAGCCATACACACCCTGGATGGTTAAGTTTCTTCTCAGACTGATTCCCCCCTCTCCATACTAAATTACTATCTATCTGTGCAAAATGAAATGGAAACTGAAGAGGGGATTACTCAGATAATTTAGGTCAAAAATAAGTTCTCCAGAAACATCCAGATTGAGGCAAACATGTTTTCTATGGTTCACATCATCCTGATAATTGCCTTAATTCTCCATTTCGTTTTGCTTCTGTAGACAGCTTAATGGCAGTTAAGATTTTTTGGATCTTGCAGCATAAGAATAAATACTCAATTAAGGCTTTTTCAGATGATTCAGAGATAGAAAATCACTGTAGCTGTAAGTAATGCATGTTCTCCACTCCCAACCATTTGCTGGCCTGTAAGTTTTCAGATGCAATTTGAAACACAGAGAATATGTATACTGACAAAATAAAGACATAAATCAGTAATTCATGAAAAAAAGGGAATTTCTTCTTTACCAAAGTGTCAAATTAAAGTCCAGTCGCTGTCTGTAGTCTGAAGTCCAGACCACTATTATCAGAATCATTTGCAAAGTGTAGAAGAAAATTGTATTTGTCAAGGAATATAGGAGATATGGGGGCTCAAGGCAAAATTAATTATTAATTAATGTATTAACTCATTGATTAATTTATTTAACAAGAATTTACTGAACTAGATGTTCCAGATGCTCTTCTAGGAGCTAAGTATATAGCAGGGAAGAAAAAAAGAAAAGACTTCTGACCTCATCAAGTTTAACATTCTAGTCAGGAGGTGGGAGGCCAACTAAACAACAGACGTCATAAATAGGTAACTCGTATACCGTGTGTGAGGGTGAGAGAGCTATGGGAAATGAAGAAGCAGAGCAGGCGAAGGGACTAGGGAGTTTAGGAGGGGAGAATGTTGCTTTCTTAAATACAGTGCCCAAGGGAAGACTCTGTTCAAAATGAGACAAAGATTTGAAGGAGGTGAGGGAATCACCCATGTGAATATATCTGGGGATAGAGGGTATCATGCTGTGAAAACATCCAGAACCAGGGCTCCAAAGCAGGAATATATCTGATATGTGTGAGGAACAGTAAAATTGCCAGGATTTGAGGTACAATATCAACAAGAGTTTGTAGGATTTAGAGCTGAGAGTCATGTAGGCTGTTGTAGGGGCTCGGGCAGTTATTTTGAGTGCAGTGGGAGCCATTGGAGTGCTCTGAGCAGAGATGTGGCATGATTATGTGTTGGAAAGAGACTGTGGGGGCAAAGAGATGGCAAAGGCAAGAGATGACGGTAGCTCAGGACAGCATGGCAGCAGTGGACGTGGCTCAAAGTGATTACATTATACATTTATTTTGAAGGTTGAGTCAACAAGATTTCCTGATTGACTGCTTGTTGGATATAAGAGTAAGAGAGGAGTCAAGAATGACTCCAAGACTTGTGATTTAAATAACAAACTGGAAGAAAGTCATGGCCGTCAATTGGAATTTGAAAAAAAGTCTCCAGGTAGTGTAATTTCTGGCAGAGGTGAGGAGATCAGTTTAGTTTTAGCCGTGTTAAGCTTGAGATACCTATAGACACCCAAATGGAAAGGTAGAGTAGCAGTTGACTTTACGTCAGAAAGGCGGGAGACAAAAGTGTAAGTTTAGGATTGCAATGTCTTCCCACCACTCCCTAGTGCTTACAGTTCTTGGGATGACAGTACTTCTTCCCCAGCTTCCTAGGGTTTGCTTTCTGCATGTTCATAGGTCTAGCTTTCCCACCCCAAGAGTCCATTAAAACATTTGTCTGTTATCTTATCTCCACTCTGCAGGGAATTAATTTGACTAAGACTCTGCTTATAGTTAACAATAATAGCAATCGTAATAGCAGTTACAGAGACTGCTATTGTTTTTATTAAAACTCGTTTCTTTTCCTACAGGGCTCTCAGTTAGACCACATTTCCTGGCTTCCCCTGCTGTTAGGGGGAATCATGTGACTGACTTTCAGTCAATGGAACACAGACAAGGATCACATGTAGCATTTCCAAGCCTTAAAATTATTCTCCCACATGTTCTTTTGCACTCTCTCTCTTACCTTGTCTGACAGCTGGTCATAGAGAATCCACTGGACTGTTCAAAGACCCTGGGGGATGGCAGAGCACTAGCTGGAAAGACTCTAGGACTCTGAATGCTTGCGTGGAGCACAACTCCCACACCAATCTATATTGGACTATGACTTGAAGGGGAAACAAACCTTACCATGATAAGCTACTGAAATTATGAAGTTGTTTACAGCAGTTTGCATATCTTGACTAACAGAGAAATTGAATGTTTACTATATGCCAGGCAGGATTCTGAGCTCTTGAAATATAATGCCATTATTATGCCAACTTTACATCTGTCCTTGAAGGCAGCAGGTAAAAGAGAGGGATGATTTCATATTTCCAAGCCTGTCTTCAACTTCCTCCAAATGGTTCCTGCCTTTCCCTCATGCCCTTTCCTACCCTTATATCATCTCCATCATTAATTTCTTTTCTCCTGTTTTTCATCCTATAGTTGTTAAAGAACAAGGCAGACTTAGCCCACTACTGCTCTGCAGTGTCAACTGGTCATAATTGCTTAACAGACTTCTGATATTTTGTTTTACAAAGGAGTCTATGCTAACATTTCTAAAGTTCACTTTCACTTCTCTTCATCTCTTTGCAGCCTGGTTTTCATACTCACTACTGGACTGAAAATGTCCTTATTAACTTCAGTGAGTAATTTGTAGTCCCAATTTATCTAATATTTCTGATTTTTCTCTGAAATTTCCTGTCTCTTGGCTTCTGTGAGACTATTGCTTTCTGCTAGCTCATTTTTTGCATCTCCATGTACCTCTTCTATGTCTCTTTACCCTTTAAATGTCATCTGATACTGGCTTTATCCTCACTGGATAATGCTCTCTCTGGCTAGAGGCTGAATATCTAAAGTGATGACTCCCAAATCGAGATTTGAACCCATCTCTCTCTCTCTCCCCCCAGATTAATAATTCTAATTGTGACGGGGCATCTCCAACTTAGTGTTTGTTTTGAAAGCACTTTTGGCTCAATATCATCAAAACTTAATTCATCATCTTGCCTCCAACCAACACAGGCAAACCTACCCCTTCTCCTGTGAGACTGGTCGGTAGGTTAAGTACCCAACAAATATTTGTTGATGGAGACCTCCTTTCCACTAATCCCTCACCCTCATACTCGGTTTGTCACAAAGCTACATTAATCCTAAATATTTTATCAATCTGTTTCTCTCCAACCACACAGCTACTGCCATAGCTCAAAACTCTATCATTTGGGGTCTAGATTTGCATTAACCTTCCAACCAGCATCTGCCCAAAATTTCACCTGTATGTAATTCATCCTTTACCCAGGTACCAAAGTGATCATAAAAAGCAGCATCCTAAACAACTTTGGCTGAGACTTCCCAAACTCAAGTCTCTCCCATGTAATACCAGGGTTGATAGGTTTTCTCCCCAACAAGGCATCTGTTTCAAGCTCCAGTCCTAGGATCTCATATCCTCTGCTTGATCCCAAACTTCGTCTCTTGTAACACACGCATGAGGTGGTTCTACTGGGTGTGTCTCAGCCTCTGGGATTCCGTACAACTTCCCAACAATACCCTATCCATCCTTCTGAACATCTTTACTTCTCTTTCCAACAACAAATTTATCATTAGTTTACAAATAAGTTGTGTGAGACAGAACTTTGAGTCATTTTATGTCTTCCTTTTTCTATGAATGTTATTTTCCATAACCTCAGGGATATTACCTAGACTTCTATTTTGCTGAACTGCCCTTTGAAAGGTTTATCAGTGAGCTTTCAATTCTCCAGTCTCATTCTCTAGATCTATCCAAATCATTTAAATGCTGTGAAACATGTCCTCTTTCTTAACTTTTTCTTTTCTTCAGTGGCATCGTCCCATTTGGCTCTCTTCCTAGGTCTCTAAATTCTCTAATCTGTACTTATCTAGTTTTGTCTATCTGCTTGTCTGCCTATCTGTCTATCCATCCATCTCTTGATTTATTTAATCTACTGGTTCCTTTTCCTATATGTTGTAAGTGTCTATTCTCCAAGGTTCACTTTTGAGCTAATTTGCTGTCTTCCTAACCTCTCATTAAAGCAAAGGTTTTCATCCAAGGTGTGGGGATAAAATGGTTGTCACAGGCAAATTATTTACAGTAAATTATCATTGTTTGTGAATGATTCATTTTCTTGATAAATTTGAGTAGATTTAGAATTATTTTAATAACAATGCCACTGTTCTTCACTTCCATGCAAATAGACTTTCTTGACAGACATGGTATTATAGATATCAAGTAGAACTGAATATTATCATGCATATCAACTATCATGTGCTGTCTCCTCCATGACGGGGGAAACTTGTTGGCGTTCATCACCATATCTCTGGTACACAGAAGGGTGCCTGGCCTGTAGCACATGTGTCGGTGTCTCACTAAGTTTTTATTGTTGAATGAGTATATTTAATAAAATATGATACAGTTAAGAAACACTGCCTTAAAAAACTCACCTGCTTTTAGATTTTTAATTACTCCATGAGGATGAATGACTCACATCTTGATTTCTTGACCCCTCTCTTGAATTTCTTTCCCCATATGCCAACTATTGACTAGAGTTTTCTATTAGAATGCCCTGTAATCACTTCAGGTTGAACATATCTAAAAGCAAACACGTTATCTTCCAAAATTAATTCAACTTCTCTCCTTGTCCCAACTAACAAGACTTGATTACTTAGATCAATCTTAGTTTGTCTTTTTCACCCCCATGTACAATCAGCAACCAAAACCAATCAATTCTTCCTTCATGGATGTTCTCTATTTCTTTCTCCTACACTTCTGCCACACTCTAATTCATTCAGGCCTTAATTATTAAAACTCTGGTCACTCAATTTTTTATTCATCCTGCATTTTAAGCTAGACTGGTTTTCTGAAAGATATCAGCCTTGACTCAAGAATCTTATGTGATTCTCAATACCTAAATAATACATTTTTAACTTCCACAAATTAATCTTTGTCCAACTTTAAAATTGTATCTGTCCCCTATTTACCTATCTAAATTGTCTGCCCTAATCAAATTATTCTACTCTTAGTTCTTGTAAGTGACATGAGTGGTTCTACCCCTAAGACGCTGCTCATACTCTTTACCCAGCCAGTACTTTCATCTCTTTTCCTCTGTACACATCGGCTTATAGCCACCCTTAAGGCCCAATGCAAATTTTGCCAGCTTCATGAGGCCTCACCTGATCACCTCAACTCCAAGAAACAGCAACTCTGTATTGGTGACCCACAGGGCTTTTCTTTCTCATACTCGTCACAATTGATTATGCCAAACATACAGCACTTGCTCTAGAGTCCTTTGAATTCTCGTCTGACTGTGGATGTGGATCTCTCCAATGTGACTCAAAACTCATGACTTATAGAAAATGAGAAACCAACAGGTACTGAGCAGCTACAATGTGCCAATGCTATTCGTGTCACTTTGTGTAGTCTCCACAATAGTTATACATGTAAGTTTTATAATTCTCATTTAATAGGCAGGAAACTGAGGCTCAGGTAAGTTAAGTATCAGGCAGTGAATGGCTGTTAGGGCAGGTACTCTGGAGCCCAGGCTCTTTTTTCTCTACTGTGGTACCATATCTCTTACACATATACATCCCCTCAAGAGTTTTGTGTAGTTTAGAGCACATAGTAAGTGTTTGATAAAGACATGTTAAATACATGTGGGGATTTGGGACACTCCTTTAGGGATACAGGAGGACACACGGTGTACGCTGATTTGTCCTCTATTGTGCTGAGGGTCAAAATGACTTCCTTATTGCAGGTAAAATAGCAGAGACACAGCCTAGGTAGTTAGTTTGTTCCTTAAATTCCTTCTGTAACTCTGTTAGGTGACAAAACAAATATATAGCCAAAGATAGAAAAGGGAAACTTAAACACGGAAAACTTTCACCAACTCCTACCAATACAAAAAGAAAGAGCAACAACTTAGCCAGTGGCATATCCTGGTGCCCAATGTCATTGTCCCAAGTTAAACGCAGTTAATTCCATTTATTGAGCTGACTACCAAAAGTTAAAACTGTTCCAAATGAAATAGAGCATGTTAACAATGCTCTTCTGATTTCTCATGCAAAGTGTTGAAATCTGGCGTGGAACTTCTGAGAGAACTGACTCCTGCTTTCTTCCAGAAAAACTACCAATACAGTGGCTTCTGCTAAACTAAATTAAAGGGATTTTAGTCCTTATTAAAAGCAATTCATCTTTATTAAAACAATTCTCCCATATTCATTATGAGTCAGACAAACAAATAAATTAGCCATTAGTGGTGACATCATGGGCTTTTGTGCACAAAGATTTCAATTAAAAAACTCAAATTGCTCAGTTAAAATTCTCTCATTGTTGTTTCAATTCAAAATAGTTCTTGGTGTATTTTCCCAGAACTGAGTTATTTTGCTATCATAATTGAGAACATTATTAAAAATTAGTAGAATTGAATATATTTATTTGAATCACAGAAAAGAGTTAGTGTATATTAAAGGAAACACTTGCAAATGTAAGTCAGTACAATTAGTTAATTAAAGGGAATTTTCACATACAGACACATATCCCAGGAATTATATAAAAGGAACAAGAAATAGGGGCAAGGCATCTTGTCAAAGATGATTCTTATCTTCTGAGGGCATCTTAATTACTCACTCTACTCTCAGGCAACAAAATGCTGTGGCTGAATATGTGCTAGAAAAGTACCTCATGCAGCATCTGCTGTCTTCAGTAACGCCTCATCTATTTCCCAGCAAATTTATTCTAATCATGTGAAATCTTACGAACTGAGTGACCCAGGACAAGTCATTTAACCTCTCGTTATCTCCACCTTGTTGACCTCCATCAGTTATGGTGTCTCATTTGGATAATAGAAGATTGCCTGAACCTTGGATTATTACTCCAAATCCTGCAGAACTCCAATCTGCTGCCTCTACATGGATCCTGGATCTTGCATCTTGCTCTGTTGTCTTGGATCATTCTTCTACTGCACCCCCTGCACTCGTCCTGCTTGCTAACCTCTCCCAAGGCTTGGTACCTTGGGTACCTTGGTACCCAATATTCTACTTTCTTATATGCCAAGCTCCTATTCATCCTTCAAAACACTCTCTAAAAAATTTGCTTGACGTCCTTGCCCTTCTCTCTCCCACCCACATCAGAGTTAAGTACTCCTTCTATGTCTTCCTGCAGTCTGTATGCATCTCTACTTTAACACAAATTTCCTAGCACATAACTCAGTTCTTGCATCTTTTTTTTCTGACCATACAGTGTTCCTTGAAATCTATGTCCTATTCATCACTTAATGGCCTCAAATGGCTGGCACATGTGGTTGCCTTTTTGACCTATGGTTGTCTCCAATGTCTCAAGGTGAGAGAACTTGAATTCAAGTAAGGAAATAAGACAAAAATTCAGATAATGGAAACAAAATGTACAATTCAGACTTTAATTCTCATAATTACTGGTCTGTTTGTGTGTACAAGATGCATAGGGTTGGGGGTGGAGTGGAACTGGCTTGCCTAAGTACAGCATAGAATAACCTTTAAGAGCACACACTCTAGCACCAGCTTATGAGGGTATTAACTCTAGCTTGCTCTTAATAACTGGATGACGTAGGACAAGTGCCTTAACCTCTTCTTGCCTCTACCTTATCATCTGCAAAATGAGAGAATGAAAGTGCCCACTCCATGGGATTGCTGTGGATTAAATGAGATGTTTCACACAAAGAGTTTAAGAACATGTTGGCACATGGTTGTCACTACACAAGTGTTAGCAGCTGTAGTTATCATCATTACCTTTGTTATTATTGCTAAATTTGCCTTCCTAGAGGCGAATAAGGATGCTATCTTCATTACTTTTCTTTGGGTTTATGGAAGTCTACCTAGCTTCAGAACAAAAAGGGATGGAAAGCAATGACTTAGATTCTAGTCTCTTTCGAGACTTTCTTTACTTTTCTTATCAGTTATGCCCTGCAGGCAGGAAAAGAAAGTGACAATCTGCTACTCTCTTCTGAACTTGCTAGACACTAGACTCATTCAGAAGACATCTTTTTGAACAGAAGAGCCCTGTCTAGAAATCTGAATAAGGACATGCTTTGTAAAACTGAGCCTCTATTGTGCCAGACACTGCTCTAGACATTGTGAATGCTGTTGTGAACTTGAGATGCCCTCAAGTAACTTTCATTCTAGTGGCTGGTTTTGATTCTCTCTTGCTATTTCCCTAAATCACATGATCTGAATTATGGATTGTAAGGTTACATCAATCAAGTTTTCTCGGTTTTACACTTTATTTTCAGTTACATATTAGGAGTTACAGCCCTTAAAGTTAAGAGAGTTCAGAGAGTCTTATTTTTGAACTAAGTAGCCACATGCCTCAATAGCTCAAATGCATTCATTGAAAGTATGTATATGAGGACAAGTTACTCACAGGTCCATTGTGTGGGTCAGTGCCCTTGTCAAGCTGATAGCAAAGAAATCCTTATGCCCAGGCATCACATTAGGAACAAAGGCAGGAGGGCCGAGGCCAATGGAAGCCTGGGAGAGGAAGACTCCAATTCACTGAAATTCAGTCCACCCAAGGACCAATTTGCCCAACAATTAGTTCAACAATTTAATAAGAAATTTTTATTTTGCCAATGCCTTTGTTCATGTCTTGGAGAGTGCTAGACAAGAGCAGTAAACCAGTTTTAAGATAATTTGCCACTATTGTTTTGCTGGCAAGGGCAGGGCCAGGGCTGGAGCAAACTCAGGATATAAGTTTCCCAAAATGAAAAAAAGACAGTAAACTGCATTTGAGAGAAAACCTGTACTTCACAGGTAAAAATCAGTGACAAAGAGATGTTGACATAAGGATTCAAATAAAGATCCTAGCATCAGACCTACACATATACAGACACCTGATACATAACAAAGGTGGCAAGGGGTAAGAATAGACTTCTTAGTAAGTTTCAATGAGGCAATTAGATATCCACCTAGAATGTAAATGAAATTATATCTCTAGCATACTTGACAATACCAGACCTACTGAAGATATAAACATGAAAGGCAAAACTATAAAGTTTTTAGAGAAATGGCGTAGGATGATCTCTTTATGACCTTTGAGTAAGGAGATTTTCTTAAGTAGAATATTAAAAGCACAAACCATAAAGACATAGGTTGATTAATTAAACTTCACTAAAATTAATAAATTCACTTCATCAAAAAATACCATGAAGAGAGTAAAAAGACATGTCACAGAACTGGAAAAGATATTTCCAACTCATATATCTGGTACGGGACTAGTATTCGGACTAAATAAAGAACTTCTACAAATCAATATGAAAAATACAGTAAGCACAGTGGGGAAAAAATGGATAAAAGTTCTGAAGATATACTTCACAAGAAGGAAATCCAAGTGACTAATATAATGTGATTTAGAAATATGTTCAAACTCCTTAGTAATTAGAGAACTGCAAGCTAATAATATTTTGAAAACCAAATTACAAACCCATTAGGTTCTAAAAACATTTTTTAATATTTGATATTAGCAAATATTGGTGAGGATGTAGTTACTGGCACAACCTCTCTGGAAAACAGTTTGACATAATCTGGTGAAATTTAAGATGTCTTTGCCCCAGCAATTCCGCTCATAGGTATTCACACACGGGGAAAATTTGCACATCTTCTCCAGGAGATACGTCCAAAATTATTTACAACATCATTACAAGAGCCCTAAACTGTAATTATCCCATATACCCATTAAGAGTAAGATGAATATGTAAATTATGGCAAATTTATTCAATGGAATACTATACAATATTAAAGATAAACTAACTACAGGTGATTCAACAACCTGAATGAATCTCACAAATATAGATTTGACAATAGGAGCAATTTGGAAAAGAATACACACAATATGATCCATTTATATAAGGTTCAAAACCAAGAAAAGTAGTTATATTTTTAGAGATGCATCTGTAGGAAATTATTATCACAAAAGTCAAGAGAGTGGTTACTCTCAGGGGAGAAAGATAGCATGCAATCAGCGGCTTCTGAGTTGCTGGCTATTCTTGACAAGGATGATAGTTATAAGGTGTATTTACTTTATAATTATTCTTGAACCTGTTCAGATGTATTTTAGGCACTCTTCTGATATGTCATACAAACCATACACACAATGAGAGGGAATAAACCAGGTAACACAAAATACCCTTAAAATGTGTTATAAAAATCATTTTAATTTTGTGATAAAAACAAATAAAAATGAGTAATTATATTAATATAGTAAAGAAAAATCTACAAAGATACATCAAAATGTTAATGGTAGTTTTCTTCAGATTGTGGAAATATGGATGCTGTTTTCTACTTTGTCATATTTTATAAATTGTCTATAACAATGTGTATTAATTTATAGTAAAAATACATTTATTTAAAAACAACAAAGGCCAAGGCAGGGTGAAGGGTGAAACTATAAATATGCTCAGAAATTGGTCTTTTAGCAAAATGATCACTTAACAGATTTTGGCAAACTTGCATTTGCAAGATCATTCCTATACCATTCGATGAGGTGTGTGAATGACAAGCCTATTACTTTTAAAGCAAAAGCTTGCCTGTATATGTTCACGTGTTACAAGCTTCTAGACATGCAGATCACTGCAATGGCCCACTGAAAGCATATCTACAAGCCAACACCAAGAATGTGCATTTAAAGATGCCACTCTGCTCATGGCAAGTTGATTAAGGTCTCTACAAAGGAATCTGCTAGCACACGTGTAGGTTACAAGGCATAACATAGATTAGCCAAAGGTTTTTATATGGATGGATTTTGAGGTTTTAAAAACATTTTGGAAATGCTTTACTTTTCCCCTTAACATCTGACCAAAGCTCAGTGGAGAGAATCAACACTGAGAAAGGAAACATACAACTTCGGCACCACTGCTCTAGAGAAGAAAAACACTAAGCAATGAACCAGGCTGGTTTTGACTGCTGCACTCGCTCTGCTGTGGAAAGCCTCTCGCTTAATTACATTTACATTTTAGGGAAGGTAAACCAGAAGACATAGCTTTATACAATGTCTTAATCATCCCTTTATAACAGGCATTAATTAGGACTTGCCAGGCTTTTTGTCTCTTTGATGAACAAAGGGTATAATAAATAAGGAGAGGGATCTGTCAGCGAAGACTCAGGCAGACATATTTCTCACTGCCCACGGCCCACAGTGATCCAAACGAAAGAGAGTTGATTAATCCAGCCAGTTCTAGGACAGCAAAGCTATGACTGGAACATTAATCAAAACACAAATTGCATCTCTAATGATGCGTCGATTTTTTAATCAGCCAATGTGTCGAATACAAGGGTGCACTGCTCAGTTGGATCTACCGATGAAACCCCGGGTCAGAGCCGTTTGTAATTAATGCAAGGGAGAGGGAAGAAAAGGGAGGTAGCAAGGTGATGTACACAATTTCAAAAATGAAATTTGGCAAAATACATAGACAAATGTTTGTTCAACTGGCAAAGAAATCAGCACTTTATAAATGTTCAAGCAAACCAAAATTTATTTTTTGGTGATTATGTTTAATTTATTAACTGGGTTATTTCATTGAAGCTTGGCTGAAATTGATCACTTTCACTTTTGAAATTCAAAACTGGCTTTCAGAAGACTGTGTGGGAGAGCTGATTGGATGGATTTTCTTAATTAGGAAAAAATATAAAAGCTAATCACCGAATAGATGACTCCAAAGATGCTTATTTTACAGACAGCAAAACTTCAGAGTTCAATCTGAACTATCACGGCATATTAGAACAAGCACATTTTAATATTTCACTGCAGAACCTCTTTACAGTTGGCAAAGCACGTAAATTCTTCTCCAGGAGCCTCTGCCTCAAATCTTGTTCAAAATCCCTTATAATAGAACTGCCAGTCATTTCAGAGCCTATAGTGTTTATTTCTTAAGAAACCATCATCCATAAATTTCTGATATTTACAGCCTGAACATGAAATAAATATAGTTTTTGTTCAGTAGCATTCATGAATAAGCAGTGATATTTCTCTTTGTGTGCAGAATTAAATGCTTTGGGAAAGATTCATCAGTGCAGAGGGATAATTTGAAGGGCTGCATTGAAGAAAATTCAGGCCAGTTAGGATTATAAAATTCTTTAATAATCAGCATTGATGCTGGTTTGAAGAAAGATAATGAGAACCTTTAATGTGCAGATTGCGCTTTGAATGGCGGCTAATACCACCATCTCCACATCTGAGTTGACAGGTGATAACCAAGAATGTTATCCAAGGTCACGTGGAAAATGGAAGGAGAGATTTCAGTTCTCCTCATGCATGTTCTCACTAGATTTACTATCATCCTGTCATACAGTTTTGGGGTATAATTTTCCCCATAAAAGTCATGGATCTAAGATGGAGATGCCTGAAGATATCCATGGACTCCCGAAACAACAGCTGAAAGAGAACACTTCCTGCCTCCTCCCTCTGGGGATTAGAGAATGAGAGCCAGGTTTGAGGAGGAAGGTTTGCTGGTCCACCCAGTCCTAAGATGCCTTGGTGAGAACTAGACAAAGACACTCCTGTCATGAGCACAGGGCTTGGTGAGCAGGGCTTGGGTTGTAGCTCTTGGAACAAATACTATATTTTCCTGAAACCCAAAAGATTTCCATGCCCTTGGCATTACTTGTTGGTATAAATGCAGCATAATGAAGAAATGCAATAGACACAAAACTCATTGTAGTCTTAACTGATCTACAGTCAGGAGCCAATGCTTTTGGTAGAAATTAAGACGTATTTTGACATGAGGAAATGAGATTAAAGAATAACTTGCTCATGTGCGAAAAGAAAGGAAAGAAGAAAGCGAAAGGAAAACTCAGACATTATCATGTTATTAGGAGACTTCCAGTTCACCGCGTCAAAGCCTTCCTTTTACCTATTGTCTTCCTCGCTACATCCAAACTCTCTTGTTGACCCCATTTTCCCTGCCGGCTCTCGCCCCATTGCTTTACACCTCTTTAGAGCAGAGCCCTTTGAAAGAGTTGCCTGTACTTGTTGCTTCCAGTTCTTCTCCTCCAAATCTCTCTGGAATCCACTCAAATCAGACTTCCCTTCCTACAACTCCGCCAAAACTACCATCCTCCATTGACCTACTGCAGTGGTCGATCCTCAGGCTCTAATGACAAACCATGTCACCTTATCTAGTTTCTCCTTCTAGCTCATGGGCCGCTCATTCTAAGCTCTTCCTTGCAGTACATCTTCATGTCTCAGGTGTCTAGATGCAGGCTGAGTGCTCACACCTCTTTTGTTCTTTAATCCACACGGTAGTGTCAATACATATCTGAAGGATTTAGACATATGGAAGCAAAACTTCTAGCACAATCTGTTTAATATTTTATCCTTTCCCAATCACTTATCTCCATGAATCATAGGGTTACATAAATAAATAGTTCTATCCAGCAGCGAACATATCAGCGTTATCACTCACCTCTTCCATATATATTGTCACAAATAACAGTTAATGACTTTACTTTCTTCTACTAGTTAGCACTCAACTCTACAAAGCAAACAGATATCTGACATTTAATTAGTGACCCAATTATGGCCTTTTGCTGGCCTCAGCTTATTTTTTAATTTAGGAGAAAACGAGAAAATTGATTGAAAAAAGAAATTACGACTCTAGTTATTAGGCCTAGCCTTCTTAGAGAAGAAATCACTCTTTTTTTTCTTCACTTTTTCCCCTAAAACTAAAGAGACAAATTAAAAACGACTGTAATTATTTCAGGGGATACATTTAGTATTTAACTAAGAAAGAAACAGTTACAACTAAGAGGTGGTCTTCTCAGTATGTGCTGGTTCACAGCTGATCATAGTAATACTCTTTTACCAACAGAATGGGATTTGAGGAAGCAATAAACGTCCACAAGAAAAAGTCAGTGTGAACAGGTCACGGAAAATGATGTTTTGGCCAAGAGAGAATTACTTTTCTTTTTCTGTCGCTATATTTTCATTTCCTATTACACCTTTCAGTATCTTCAATTCCTCTCCTTTCCTAATCATGTAAAGTTTCTTTTTCCTCCTTCTTTTCAGGTAGAGCCTGTTACAAGGGATAAGTCCTAAAGAAGTGGTGCTCAAAAAAAAAGCCTGTTGATAGTTTTCACTATTAGATTTTATTCTTTCCTATTTCTCTGTTGTTTCTCGTTAAAAGTAAAGCCATCCTGTGATGAGAGAGAAAAAAAAAAGGCGACTTAACAAAAATCAAGTTTTTATAACACCACCAATAGAATTGGTGGTAAAGTATAAAGCTTGCGGATCTTTAAAAACTCAGTCTTGAGTACAAAGGCAGCACTCTCTGCTGACCTCCTGAGAATTAACCCTTTAAAATGGTCTCCAGAGGCTTCCCAGCTGGGTCTGCTGGCGCCCTTCCAAGTCAGTCTGTGAAATATAGGGATGAGTCTGGAACATTTGGTTGTAATCAAAATGTGAGCACATATCTAGAATGAGCCATATTTTAAACAGTTTAAACTGGCTAAAATATTCATATATCCGGAGAATGAGACATCTGCTATAGAATGAAACTATCCGTAGGAGAGATTCTTGCTTTAATAGTTTGGAAAAGAAACCTTTTAACTGCAAAATAACATTATTGAAATCAGTTGATCAGAAAGCATTTTTTTGAGCAGATGTTTGGGGCAACTTTTTAGATATTTATTTTTTTAATGGTAGTCACTCCTACGGGCTGGTTGAAAGAGAATTAGCAGATGACCTTCTCTCGCACAGTATTTGTAAAGAAGGAAGACAACTAATTTCATAGTTTTATTTATCTTCTGTGTTATGAAAATGTAAAATGCTGTAACACTTTGCATAATCTGGAGTAAAAATGGCAACATACTGTATAGAGTAGTATTTTTAAAAATGTTTCATAATCTTAATGAAATTGTTTATTGCTGCATGCATGGTGAACTTGAATGAGGCAGAGCAACAGTCTTTAATCATTTATCTATAAAATGGAGGTGATAAAACGATCTGTCTCCTAAGATTGTGACAGCTAAACAACTAGAACATGAGCAAAACCATCAAGCCCTTAGTTTAGGGCCAACGATCAGAATAAGTTCTCAATAAACGGCACCTATTATCAACATTATTTAATTAAGATATATACTACATAAAATTAACAAGTGTCTCTAGATGAAGTGCTGATAGAGTGGTATTAAGCTAACAAAATATGCTCAAAATGTCTATTGCAATACTTTTTGGTTTGCTAACAAACTTTATCTCATAGACGAAAAACACCGAACACTGTCTAGTCGCTTTCTAAATGACTAAAATTTGGTAGAGATGGACTCCTGACTAATTTTATCTTATTATGCTGTAAAATCAATAAAATTATTATAAATTTATATATGTATAATACGATGTACATTTTAATATTGTAAGCTGTGTTGATTTTTATTTTGCCTTAATGTGTTTACATTTTTAATTAGGAAAGAATAAAAAAAAACCTCCCAAGGTAAGTTCAGAATGGCCTTAGTTGACCAAGAGAAATACTGTTTTCTTTGGCAGAGCTGACTCTTGATGTACATATTTGTCCACAAAACTTACACAGCACTCCATCACATTTTTTTTTTTGAGGGAGATTAACCCTGAGCTAACATCTACCACCAATCCTCCTCTTTTTCCTGAGGAAGATTGGCCCTGAGCTAACATCTGTGACCATCTTCCTCTACTTTATATGTGGGATGCCTGCCACAGCATGGTTTGATAAGCGTTGTATAGGTCCACACCCAGGATCCCAATCAGTGAACCCCGTGCCACCGAAACGGAGCACACGAACTTAACTGCTATGCCACCGGCTGGCCCCATAGATCACATTTTTAAACAATGCTCAAGAGTTGTCCCCAAATTTATTTTTAAAAATCACGCTAATGTATATTAGTAACTATATATAAAGAACTCATACAACTCAATAGCAAAAAACCAAACAATCTGATTAAGAAAATGAGAAGAAAATCTGAATAGACATTTTCCCAAAGAAGACATACAGATGGCCAACAGGTACATGAAAAGATGCTCAACATCATTAATCATCAGAGAGATGCGAATCAAAACCACAGTGAGATATCACCTCACATCAGTTAGAATGGCTATCAAAAAGCACTAGAAATAACTAACGCTAGCGAGGATGTGGAGAAAAGAGAACCTTTGTGTATTGTTGGTGGGAATGTAAATTGGTGCAGCCACTATGGAAAGCAGTATAGAGGTTCCTCAAAAAATTAAAAGTAGAACCATCATCTGATCCAGCAATTTCACTTCTGGGTGTTTATCTGAAGAAAACAAAAAGACTAATTTGAAAAGATACATTTATCTTCATGTTCACTGCAGCATTAGTCACAATAGCCAAGATATGGAAACAACATAAGTGTCCATCGACGGATGAATGGCTAAAGAAACTGTGGTGTATATATATGTGACAACGTGGATGAACTTTGAGGGCATAATGCTAAGTGAAATAAGTCAGAGAAAGACAAATACCATATGATCTTTCCTATGTGTGGAATCTCATATATATATATATATAAAAGTTCACAGACGCAGGGAACAAATTGGTGGCTGCCAGAGGCGGGGAGGAAATGGGTGAATTTTGGTTTTTTTTAGTTTAAATAAATTGAAAATAAAGTTGGAATATTAGAGGTATCATGGACCTTCAAAAAATTAAGATAAATTTAGTATCAACTAAGGGCCTATCCTGACAAGTTTGGGTTTCCAAGTGGGTAAACCATTAATGACAAGGAGTTAGAAAGAATATTCTAGTTACTTACCTAGAATGCAACATTATAGGAGCCACAGATAAAAAAAAAAATTAAGAGACAAAGTTAATTTTCACTTTGGCTTCATTCTTAATTCAATTCAGCTTAAGATGCTGGCTAGAAAACCCCATATGCAAGAAACAGGGAGAAGCAAATTCTTTTGCATCCTAGAATATTCTTGATAGGAAATTAAAAAAAAAAAAAAAAACTACAAAATAAAGATAATTCAAAGTGGACTTGATTTTCTCATCATTATAAAATAATTGAACAGAATAGCATTTTATACATAAAATTAAATTCCGGCAAAGAAGCCAAAGTAACTAATTTCTAATATAAATCTGTAAACTCTTCACATTGTCTCCTAAACAGCACCTTAAAAGGTATTTTCCTATAACAGTATAACAATGTGTATATAATTACAATAACAATATATCATTGAGTAGGGTAGAAATCAAATTCACCAGAAGACTTCTTATTCTCTTTAAAATTCATGAGCATTTAATTGAAAAAATTTGGGAGTTTTAAATTTAAAAATTCTGGAGTATATATACACACACAGATAATTTAAACAAGATATATATGTGTATATCCACACACATTATACACTTATACATAATAGATACACACATACATATTATATAAATATACAAATTTATATATGCATATTTATTAGTAAAAAGTAAAGTGTATCTCACATATTTGTACAAAGATTCGGGGTTTTTCCTCCAGGCATTTTATTGGGATTTCATAGGAATACACCAGTGTTTGATACAGCGTAAGTGATTCATCATGGAGGTTGTGTTAAGAACTGAATCAGGCCTGAAATCTCTACATCTCACTTCGAAATCATCTGGTTTATTTGTTTCTTTTCTTCCCCCTTAGACATTGCTTTTAACAGGAAAGAGCCTATGCTTGGTTTCTTAAGCATCTTTGGCTTTTGGCTACTTATTTCTCTTTTCTTCAAATATCTTTCTACTTTAGATATAAAGAAGTAGCTGTTGGAAGAAGGTGGCTCAAGCGTCGTCTAGCAGAGGATTTAAGATAATTGTGTAAGGAACAGTAAGTGGCGGAAGCCAAGGACTTCTTAGGGGAGCAAAGACTTTCTGATGAACTTCTCTACTTCAGACAACAGAGGAAGAAGAAAAGAGAATCCTTACAAATTTACGTAAGTCGAGTCTCACTTCTCCTCTGTTTGGCTCCCTGCTACAGAGCTAAGCAGATGATCAGCTGGCCTAGGATGACTGGATTTTGTTTGGTTTGTTTGGCTGTTTCTTTTTAATGTGTCTAGTCAATACATTAATTTAGGAAAGGTGGAATACCCTCGTGGCACATGGTTATATGTCACCACTTTCACCACTTCTATCTTCATTTATACCACATGTGTGTGTACTAGCACGTGACTCCTGGCTCCATAGCCCAACTTCATCACCTGCTTGGACCTTCTTCTGCCTTCCCTCCTAGCCTCCTGGATTTCGTGGATTATGAGTTTTCAACATTACCATTTACTTCTGTGTTTGCCTTCTCGCACTGCTTAGATAAGACCATCACACTTCGGTCGTTAGTCTCATACAATCTACACTTGACCAGACCAGACCCTCCCGCAGCCCAGTCCCCTGGTTCATAAAGTGTGAAGAGTCAGCCATTTTACAAGAGCACTGGGAACTAAAGCTGATAAGGGCATCCGTGAATAGCATTGGTCTCTTAACTCTAAGAGAAAAGACAGACTCTATATCTTGGAAAATTCTTAACCAAAGACTCGTCTCCCACTACCATTGTTCTTGGTGGTCAGTACCAGATATTTTAAAACATTCTCAGCCTGGATGGTCTTCTATAGCCCTCCTCTTCTCTCCAGAGAATGTTGTCTGGCATCTCACAGTATTGATAATCAATCTGAGAAAAGACGTGAAACAGGAGTGTGAAAGCCAGACACTCAGTGAGTCAGGACTGAGGAAGAGTGCCAGATAGAGGACAGAACCTAGGACTCAGACTCAGGACACATGAAGGTGAAACCTAGATCCCCAGCATATTTGATGCAGAATCTTGGGCAAGTCTCTCAACCTCTCCAGGGCTGTTTACTTTCTAGTAAAAACAGTAAATAATAATAATAATAATAATAATAATAATAATAATAATAAGGGCCTCAAATGATTGGGCCATAATCACATCCGGTAAGGCACATGGAAAGCTTTCTGCATTATCAAGGGCTAGCACATGGATGCTGTTCCTATTACCCGGGCTATTGATGCTGTTAATTCGAGGTTAGGAGATTGTAGGATCTCAGCCTGCCAGGATTGAAACAGAGGAAGCTGGCAATAGAGACAGGGACTGGAAGCCAAAATAAGAGCTGCCCTTCCAAGCTTGGTTGACAAAATAAAGCCACAGTATGGAGAGTTTGGGCTTCTGGATCTTCCAGTTTTTAACAACAGCTTCCCTGGCTCTTGCCTACTCTGTTGGTAATGGGTATGGAGCAAAAAGAGTGAAAACAAGATGTGTAATTAGATCAGTAGAAATCACTTGTGGAAGAGAGGTTGCTGCTAGGACCCTTGGCAACATCTTCTTAATCGAGTAAGAACAGATGGAAACCAGCTATGCCAACAGTTCCAAGAATCATCTTCTGTAACAAGGGTCAGCAAACTATTGCCTGTTGGCCAACTGCAGTCCACCATCTGTTTTTATGAATAAAGTTTTATTGGAATACAGCCATGCTTATTTACATATCGTCTATGGCTGCTTTTACAGTACAAAGCAGAGTTGAGCAGCTGTGACAGACACTATATGACCTGCAAAGGTTAAAATATTTACTTTCTAGCCTTTTCAAGAAAAAGTTTGCAGATGACTGTTCCATATCCTTAAACAAGCACATGTGTTAGAAGCAACATTAGCTGTCCCAGTTCACTTTAAATTAGAAGGTGACATCCTCAAAGAATGGGGCTGAGTTATTCTCAGGAAATATACTTGTTTTGCCTCCTTTTTCAAAGGGGATAACCAGGAATCATTGAAGAAAGTGACAGTTTTTTAGTCACGCATAGCAAAAGAGTAGGGAAAATCCAAATCAAATGCTTGAAACCCAGGGACCCTGGGGGAACATAATGCTAGCAGTATCTAGGAAATGTTGTCAGATGCCCACCTCGTCACAGTTATTCTCTCTTAATCAGTAACACATAGGGATTCAGCAAAATGGGAACCTTCATGGTTTTTGCCTAAGAAACCTCAAGCAACAACATTACCCTAAAGGAGGGACTGATCTGAGCTAGTTGTCAGGAATGGATTCAAAGTATATGCCAGTAGGAATGTGTATACCAGCATCTGAGAATAGACATTCTGATATCTCCCTTTTTAAAAAATTCTCTGAAATCAAAGCACAGAAGTGAAATGTAATGGTAAGGGAGAACACGCTCAATTTCCCTGAGCTGGGGTGCCTACTGCAGTCACAATGGAACGTGCAGGCCATCACTACCCCCAGGAAGGAGCACAGAGCAAATGGAGGCTCTTTCTCCCCAGGAGGGCTGGCAGCTGCTCAGTGCCAAGCAGGGAGAAATGAAAACAGCTAACATGACAGTCAAGGCTGGGTGAGTCTATGGAGAAAAAAAAAAGGTTCTCAATATACTGAGAAGTGCAACATTGTCAAATGTCCAGAGCTTTCCATCTACACCAAGCAGCTTTTATGCTTTCCCATTTATTTTAGCAATTAATAGATAATATATAACATATAACTACTGAACATTACCTCCACGCCCTGTAACTGATCAGAAGCATGCAATCATTGTCCCCTGCTTTGGAAAGCAAAGTGAAAGATCAATGAGAAAATAAACCTTCATTCACCTCATCCTATATTTCCCCAAGCACATTCTCCCCTGAAAACCTATTTACTGATTATCCTCATTCAAGACCCCTAATACACATGGAGAAGACAAAACAGAAGGACAAAGGATTAGCAAACACAAATCACTGGTGATAACTAATGTAAGATATTAAAATAATAAAATATGAATGAATTATTTTTCCTCCTTTTTATTCCCAATACAATTTAATTCTGTTTCTACAAAGGAATGTGGAAGGAAGTGACAAGGATGAAAAATAACTTCAGGACAAGAAAACTTTGCTTGTGTGTTAGCAAAAAGCTAGATCCCCAAAAGCAGTCTCCATGGGTTGATGCATCACTGTCCTTGAGGTCCCTAGAAAGTCAAGACTGGCGACTACTTAGAAACCACTACCCCAAAGATCACTGCGGGACAAATTCTCCCAAAAACAGCGGCGACAGACAAACATGTGTTACGAAAATACTACATTGCTTCTTTAATGTTTATGTGGCCTCCGTGATTTCAAAAGAAATGTTTTGTGCATAAAACAACATAATAAAAGAAAATCCTGCTACTTAACAGAGCTTCCTTTAATGGAAAGACGTTTTCATGTCCATAAACATTTGATGCCCACATCTGCTAGAGATAAAAGGGGAATATAACTTCCCTTTTGGATGCAGACAGTCAGATTCTCAGAGACCATATAACATGCTTAATGAAGACAGCAAAAATGCTGTAGTTTCCCTGATTAAATTAGTACTCGACTGAAACTTAAAGTTTTATGGACTGCCTCAGGTACTTTTCTTTTTTATATGGCTTTGGGTGTGTGCTTATATTTTAATTCTAGGGAATGGCTTGTTATTGTGATTTTAGGAAGGCAAAATAGCTCCTAGATTAAAAAATAATAAAAAATATTTTCCAGAGGAAGCAAAGCTATTCACTTCTTAAATAACAGGCACCTACAAGAGCCAGCCTGCTCTTCCTCCTTGCCACCATCCACAGGACCACTGTGGAGTGACGTGGTGGAACCCCCTCGCATGGTCTCACCACTTCATGGGAAGCCAGTCCTTCCCAGGTGATTTTCCTGTTATTTAGAATGGAATTCCTTGGTTTCTATGTCTACACTGACCTTAGAATGACAGCGGAGACCCTACAATGCCTACCCATTTCTCTCAGAGGAAAAGCCGAAGTCCCAGCATTATTGTGTATGGTCAGGCTGCCATCACCTCTCCGATCGTGTCTCCCACTGTTTTTCTACTCATTCTGCTTCAGCCACACTGGCTTCCTTGCTGTTTCTCCAACATGCCTTTGTGTTGGCTGTTCCCACTTCCCAGAATCCTCTTTCCCACATATCTGCATGGCTGCTTCGCTCATGTGCTTCAGGTCTTGGCTCACATCTCACCTTCTCAATGAAGCCCTCCCTGACCACTCTATCCCCATACTCCTGGTCCTCCTTATACTACTGTTTCTTTTTTCAAAGCTCTTATCTTCTAATATATTATAAAATTTGATTATTATTATCTACTATTTATTGTCTATTTCCCCATGAGAACATAAACATCACAAGACCAGGGAACTATGTCTGGAATAGTACATGATATGTATTAAGCCTTCAATACATATTTTGATGAATAAGTAACAAATAAGTGAGTAAACGTATGGGTGAAATAAAGATTTCAAAGGCCCATCACTATTAAAACTTGTTTTCTTGCAGAAATGCTAAGCTCCTCATTCTCGTCTGAAGACCATTGCGTTTTCTGCTCCATCTGCTTGAAACACTTTTCCCCCACACCTTTCTGACACTGCTTCCCTTTCACCATTCAAATCTCAATTTCAACGTCACTGACTAACAGAAGAGCTCCCATGGCCTCCCACAGACTCCAGCCCTTACTCTTCGTATTTCATATTACTCTTCTCTGTCACATTTATTTCTGTTCTCCTGATCACACTAATCAGTACATAATGTGATCTTACATTTTTTTTTTGTTTCATAAACATGTTTTGGTATCTTTATCTTCCCACTAGAATATAAACTCCTTGGTGGCATGGACAGTTTTGATCATCACCATATCCTCAGGGCCTAACAAGTGCCTGGCATACGGAAGAGGAATAATAATTAATTGTTGATTTTGTTGATCAAGTGGATGATAGCACAGTCATTTGGTATAAGTTATCAGGACTTGAGATACATATCTCACCTGGGCATAGCTTCACCCC